>NW_016824041.1:877736-927828 GCF_001698545.2 Rhinopithecus bieti | reverse complement strand
GGCTAGTTTTTTGTATTTTTTTTAGTAGAGACGGGGTTTCACCGTGTTAGCCAGGATGGTCTCGCTCTCCTGACCTCGTGATCCGCCCGTCTCGGCCTCCCAAAGTGCTGGGATTACAGGCTTGAGCCACCGCGCCCGGCCTATTTATTTTTTGAGATCGAGTTTCGCTCTTGTTGCCCAGGCTGGAGTGCAATGGCACGATCTCGGCTCACTGCAATCTCCGCCTCCCAGGTTCAAGCAATTCTCCTGTCTCAGCCTCCAAGTAGCTGGGATTACAGGCATGTACCACCACACTCAGCTAATTTTTTGTATTTTTAGTAGAGACAGGGTTTCTCCATGTTGGTCAGGCTGGTCTTGAACTCCCGACCTCAGGTGATCCACCCGCCTTGGCCTCCCAAAGTGCTGGGATTACAGGTGTGAGCCAACGCACCTGGCCTCTTTTTCTTTTCTTTTCTCTTTTTTTTTTTTTTTTTTTTGAGACGGAGTCTTGCTCTGTTGCCCAGGCTGGAATGCAGTGGTGCGATATCGGCTCACTGGAACCTCCGCCTCCCGGGTTGAAGCAATTCTCTATCTCAGCCTCCCGAGTAGCTGGGATTACAGACGCCTGCCATCACGCCTGGCTAATTTTTTGTATTTTTAGTAGAGACAGGGTTTCACCATGTTGGCCAGGCTGATCTCAAACTCCTGACCTCAAGTGATCTACCTGGTCTCCCAAAGTGCTGGGATTACAGGCATGAGCCACCCCGCCTGGCCAAATCAACAATTCTTGAAATGACCTATTTTGAAAACACTAAAAGAAGCCCAACTCTTTTAACGGAATTTTTTTTAGAGTTTTAGGATTATGAGAAATTTTACTTTCTTCTTCATATTTTTTTCCTATTTTCCATGTTTTCTAAAATGGTCATGAATTTTTTTTTTTCTAATTGGAAAGGAACCATTTTAATGGTCATGCCTGGTTATCTTCTCCTTCATCTTACACTGCACCACGTGTGTGGGGCCCAGATGTACAATTCAGCTTCCTCATGAACGCATGACTCATCATTTCTTCATGGCCTGTCATTCTGTACTATTTGCAAAAGTATTAAAAATAGAGACCAGTCCATGGGAATTTTGCTGGAGAGGTAAATAAAATGCTCCACATAATTCTATGCCTTTTACCAACAAAGGAATAAAATCATCAAATATCCAAGTATACATCAGTATTTTGCAAACCCAGAGTCTGGTGATGAAGGTCGGGAAAAAAGGATGACTATTCTGAAGATTCAGGACTGGATCTACTTATTGGGAAAGAACCAGTTAAGTCGAATCATTGCAGCAGGGGGCAATTTTTTCCTTGAGAAATAAGCTAACAGTATATTTAGTGACACATAGAAGCATAATTTATTTTATTAATTAATTCATTGATTCATTCATTCATTCATTGAGATGGAGTCTTGCCATGCCACCCAGGCTGGAGTGCAGTGCTGCAATCTTGGCTCACTGTAGCCTCCACCTCCCAAGTTCAAGCAATCTTCCTGTCTTGGCCTCCTGAGTAGCTGGGATTCAGTGCCACCACACCCAGCTGATTTTTGTATTTTTAGTAGAGACAGGGTTTCACCATGTGGGCCAGGCTGGTCTCAAACTCCTGACCTCAAGTGATCCTCCCACCTCAGCCTCCCAAAGTGCTGGGATTACAGGCATGAGCCACTGTGCCCGGCCAGAAGTATAATTTATTTTATATTAATTCATTGAAACAGATATGCAAAGCAGTCAACAGGATATTCATTAAGTCTAGAAACATAGGTGGGTATACATAACTTCATCAAGACCATTTTCAATGTGTAACACACATGTGCACATTCACACACACAGTTTAGACTTTATGTAGATTGGAAATCAAGTTCCACATACCTGGAATCCTACTGAGTGTCACCCACAAATGCTCCTCAGGAGAGGAGGTGTCTTTTGACCACTCAAGTAAATCAATGGCCCTCTGGTTTTGAAGAACAAGATTAGCAAATTCCCTTGTAAGGGCCACATAGGCAGAGCCAAAGTGAATTGTCAGATGGTGGGGAGGAGGCATTTTTCTCATCCAAGTCCACAGCATGAAGGAAAACAAACTGTATCTCTGCTCCAAGTGCATGTATTTGGTCCTTCTGATAATATGAGGAGGAGGCAGCACCCTGGGGGTGATATTTTTCCTTTTCAGTCCCCTCAATACTGAACTATTTCCCTGTTGGTTTTCGGGGGGAATTCTTGCCCGCAGGTGTTGACGACATACTTCCAGGGAACCTCAGAGGCCACAAGGTCGTTCAGGCAATGCAGGTCAGCTGGAGCCTGGAGATCCCCGTGTAGACCACAGACTCCCTCTTAGAAGTCACAAAGACGTTTGGGAAGCAGCTCAGTAGCTTTCTTCCAGTGTCTTTGAAAGCGACTGGGGCCTTCTGATCCACACGAACACAGTAGATGTTCTGGGGAGTGTAGATGGCCCTGAAGAGCCTTTCAAATGTATCAAAGTCTTTGTGGATGGCCATGACATAGGCCAATGGGAACTCGGCTTCGTCTTCGGACAGAGGTTCCATTATGTAGTGATTTCGGATCAAGTATTGCTGGCAAGTTACATTTCTCAATGGCGTCACTGGTATATTTTCATTGAAGAACATTTTCTTGCCTGTCACAATCATGCCACACACTTCTGCAAGGACTGAAGAGTTTGAGGTTTTCCCTTGTGGAAGGTGTTTTTGCAGGACTAAATGGTTGGTATACAGGAATAAAAGAGTTACGGACATGGCCATAAGCCCTAGGACCACCTCAAATGCCTTCACCTTCATTTTTCCTGTGGCCTCTTCTCAGTTCATCACTCACCTCATTTTATGCCATTGCTGAAGTCAGTCTGCAGTTCCCTGCCCAGACTTGAGAAATCTGCTCTAGCAACTTATTTTCAGCAAGAAGGGCAATATGACCATTTACTTAAAAGAAGGAGGATCAACCACAAGTCGGTAACTCTTCTCTTATATTGCAAAACAATCAGGTGACTCTTTGAACATGAGCCAGTGGGGCCAGCTGACCACTTCGCAAAAGCCAGGCACATTTGGGCCCCTCTGTCTAAGTCAACCACAAATTAAGACCCTAGCAAATCGGCCACAACTGCTGGCTCAGGGTGTTTTCCCACGTAGAGTAAGGGTGGAATGTGTGTTCATTTGGCACCTCTTTTCCCCATACAGAGCCACCATCACCATCACTGACGTCACCTTTGAATGCAAGGGACACTATATTTCTTCAATTTCAGGCAATCACAGTTGTCCTGAGGTAGGTCACCATTTACGTGGACAACACCCAGAACTCCTCAATAGTGGGGTCTCTTTACCTAAAAATAAAGATCAAGAATTTATAGTATTTCAGCATTGGAAGGAATCTTGCAGATTTTTCCCACCAACTTATTCAGGATACTGACACTGAACTATAATGACTACTCTATCACACCTTGTCTCCACGTTCTCACTGATGGCCTGAGAGGTAAGCATTGACATTATATCCACTTTGCACATGAAGAAATTAAACCCAGAGATATGCTAGCTTGCCTGATATCCAGTAATTAGTTAAGGGTAGCATGGGGTTTTGAAACCTAACTCCTCCTCTTCTTTTTTTCTTAGAGATGGGGTCTGGGTCTGTGCCCAGGCTGCAGTGCAATGGCACAATCATGGCTCACTGCAACATCAACTTCCTGGATTCAAACCATCCTCCTGCCTCAGTCTCCTGAGTAGCTGGGACTCCAGGTGCCAGCCACATTGCTTGGCTAATTAAAATAAGTTGTTTTTTTTTCTTTTCTTTTTCTTTCTTTTCTTTTCTTTTTTTTTTTTTTTTTTTTTTTTGAGACAGAGTTTCGCTGTTGTTGCCCAGGTTGGAGTGCAATGGTGCGATCTCAGTTCATTGCAACCTCTGCCTCCCAGGTTCAAGCAATTTCCTGCCTCAGCCTCCCCAGTAGCTGGAATTACACTCACCCACCACCATGCCCAGCTAATTTTTGTATTTTTAGTACAGAAGTGGTTTCCCCATGTTGGCCAGGCTGGTCTTGAACTCCTGACCTCAGGAGATCCACCCGCCTCGGCCTCCCAAAGTGCTGGGATTACAGGAGTGAGCCACTGGGCCTGGACTTAAAATTTTTTTTTGTAGAGACAGGGTCTCACTATGTTGCCCAGGCTGGTCTTGAACTCCTAGGCTCAAAGAACCCTCCTTCCTTAACCTCCCAAAGGGATTATAAGCATGAGCCACTGTGCCTTGCTGCAAGCTTGTCTCTTCTGACTGCGTAGGCCATCTACCTGGAATATTCTCTCCCCCTGCCTTGTCTTGAGTTCCTACTCATCTTTCAGGTCCCTATGTGACACTGCTTCCCTGGTGACCCACCCTTCCTTGCTCTTCCAAGTTAGGGTTAGAAGCCCTTCACCTGCCCTAATAAAACCTTGTACTCCTACAATTGCTTGTTTGTTTGCTCTACCACTAGTCCGTGGAGGACTATTTATTTTTAAAACAAAAAATTAATATTTTATTTTTTAATGTATGATTTACAGGTAATAAGTATACATATTTATGGGGTGCAGCATGGTGTTCCAATACATGTATACCTTGTGTAATGATCAAATCATGGTAATTAGCATATCCATCACTTTAGACATTTATTGTTTCTTTGTTATCAGAACATTCGAAAACTGCTCTTCCAGGTATTTTGAAATATACAATGCATTGTCATTAACTGTAATCCTCCTCCTATGCAATAGAACTCCAGAGCTTATTCTTCCTCTCTAACTATAGCTTGGCACCTGTTGACCAATCTCTCATCACCCCCCTGCTCCTTTCCCTTCCCACTCTCTGGTAACCACTGTGTTCTATTCTCTACTTCTGTGATAACAACTTTCTAGATTCCACACGAGTGAGATCATGCAATATTTGTCCTCTGTGCCTGGTTTATTTCACTCAACATAATGTCCCATGGAGAACTATTTCTGTCTACTGGTCACTGCATTTTCAACACCTCGCTTATGGTAGGCACTCACTGAATTAAGTTCAGTCACTCCTCTTTCCTCTATACCAGAGATCAGCAAAACCACAGCTGGGGGGTCCAGTCTGGCTCACTGCATGTTTTTAGACGATCTCTCAGCTAGAATGGTTTTATATTTTAAAATGGTTGGGAGAAAATCCATAGAAGAAAAATATTTTGTGACACATGAAAATTACATGAAATTCAAATTTCAGTGTCCATAAATACAATTTTATTGGCACACAGCGGTGCTCATTTGTTTACACAGGGCCTACAGCTGCTTTCACATTACAATAACAGGGTTGAGTTGTTGCCACATCTGGCCACCAAAGCTTAAAATCTTTTCCATCTGGCCTTTACCAGAAAAGGTTTGCTGACCCTCTCCTCTGTATCTACGGATGTCCCTTGCATACCTTTGTGTTTGCACAACATCAAGATAGCGATTGTGGACTACCTGGAATATTCTCTCCCCCTGCCTTGTCTTGAGTTCCTACTCATCTTTCAGGTCCCTATGTGACACTGCTTCCCTGGTGACCCACCCTTCCTTGCTCTTCCAAGTTAGGGTTAGAAGCCCTTCTCCTGCCCTAATAAAACCTTGTACTCCTACAATTGCTTGTTTGTTTGCTCTACCACTAGTCCGTGGAGGACTATTTATTTTTAAAACAAAAAATTAATATTTTATTTTTTAATGTATGATTTACAGGTAATAAGTATACGTATTTGTGGGGTGCAGCATGATGTTCCAATACATGTATACACTGTATAATGATCAAATCGTGGTAATTAGCATATCCATCACTTTAGACATTTACTGTTTCTTTGTTATTAGAACATTCAAAAACTGCTCCTCCAGGTATTTTGAAATATACAAATTTTTGCTTTATTTTCAAGATTTCCTTGTGAATGCCAGAATGACGTGATGTTTGGTAGCAAAGCATGAGCTTCAAAGAGAGATTTGTGTGGGTCTAGATCCTGGCTTTGCTGGTTCCTAGTTGTGTGACCTTGGGCAAATCACTTTTCCTTCCTGTCTTAGTTTCTTTGTAAAATAAAGACAATACCAGTAGGGCTGTTTTGTGAGTTGATGTGTTAGTAAGTAGAATGCACTCTGAGCAGTATTCATATGTAGTGAATACTCTGAAATGCTAGCTATTCTTACTGGCATGGTCACTTCTAGGGCCTACCTGTACCGCCAGTGAACTGGAAACTCACCCCACTGCACTTTGCCTGATGCTAGGTGGCCCAAGCTTTGGCGAGATGCAGTGCTGCCACACAGTGGCCCTATAAGGGGTGGCTTGGCACACTCTTCCTTTTTTTTTTAGGTGATTGCACATCTACGGATGAGAGCAAGGGAGAGTTTTCACACCATCATAGCATTTTATTCCTCACCTGACTGGGAGCAGCTCCAAGGAAAGGACATGTCTCCAAAGACATGAGGAGTATTCAATGTGGCATTTGAGGCGCGTGGAAAAACCTGCCTATCCCAAGGTCTCAGCCCCATTAGCCAGCCAAGGGATCCACAATGACCCTTAGGAGGTTTCATAAGGAAGCTCATTGCTTAAATAAGATTTGAGTCAAGAAGGATGACCTGGGCCGGGCACGGTGGCTCAAGCCTGTAATCCCAGCACTTTGGGAGGCCGAGGCGGGTGGATCACGAGGTCAGGAGATCGAGACCCTCCTGGCTAACACGGTGAAACCCCGTCTCTACTAAAATACAAAAAACTAGCCGGGCGCGGTGGCAGGCGCCTGTAGTCCCAGCTACTCGGAGGCTGAGGCGGGAGAATGGCGGGAACCCGGGAGGCGGAGCTTGCAGTGAGCCGAGATCGCGCCACTGCACTCCAGCCTGGGCGACACAGCGAGAAGGATGACCTAGCAATAACCTCTATATATCTCATTACACCATGAGTAAGTAATCAATGCCATCCAATAAAGGTTCTGGAAAAATGGGACAAGAGACAGGTTAGATTAGATGGAAGAAAAGGCCTTCCATCTAAGCAAGGCCTGGCATGTGGGGTGCTAGTGAGGGCCCTCTGGACTGTGCTGGCAGGGCGGGTTAACCAGCTAGGAGAGAACGTGAAGGTGGAAAGACGCCTCAGGGTGACGTGCCATCACTTAGATTTTATTTATTTATTTATTTACTTATTTAGAGACCAAGTCTCCCTCTGTCGCCCAGGCTGGGGTGTAGTGGCACGATCTCGGCTCACTGCAACCTCTGCCTCCCAGACTCAAGCGATTTTCTTGCCTCAGCCTCCCAAGTCGCTGGGACTACAGGTGTGCACCACCATGCATAGCTAATTTTTGTACTTTTAGTAGAGACAGGGTTTCACCATGTTGGTCAGGCTGGTCTTGAACTTCTGACCTCAGGGGATCTGCCCACCTCAGCCTCCCAAAATGCTGGGATTACAGGCGTGAGCCACTGCACCTGACCAGGTTGTTTTCAGAATTAGAGATGAATCTTAAAATTCAAAATTTCCCCAGTGTCCCAGGCACACTCAAAGTAAAATTAAATGGAAGTCCGGCATTCCTAGTCTGAAAATCTGAGATCTGAAATGCTCCAAAATCCAAAACTTTTTGAGAGTTGTTGTGGCACCAGGAAAACTCCACACCTGACCTCATACAATGGGTCGCAGTCTCACAGCAGTCAAAACTTTGCTTCTTGGACACAATTATTGAAAATATTGTATAAAATGATCTCTAGGCTATGTGCATCAGGTGTATATGAAATATAAATGAATTTCATGTTCAGACTCAGGTCCTGCCCCCAAGACATCTCATTATGTGTATGCAAAGAAATTCAGAACACTTCTGGTCCCAAGCGTTTTGGATATGGGATACTCAACCTGAAGTTTCATTTTAATTATTTTGATGTAACTTAACTAAGCATCAAGTTTTAAATTTGTTTTTTTTTTTTTTTAATTCAGAAAACTTAAATGGCTACGTGAGAGGACAGTCCAGTGACAGACATGGAAAGAGGCTTAGAGGTCATCTCACCCATCACACCATTTTACAGAGGAAAGCAAAATGCCATCCAGAGAAGGAAAGTCACAAAACCATCTAGCCCCAGACCTGGGAGTGGCAGCTGAGCATAACTGGTCAGACACAAGAAGCTGCTTCCAAAAGTGTTTCCTTTCATTTGTCCTACAGCAAAGACGCCAGAAAACAAAATTTTATAAGCATGTCTCTAGCTCTAAGTCACTATTCAACTAAAGGACAAATTAAATCGGGAATGAGATAATCTTAACTTCGTGAGATCTGTTCTTATACGCAGTTTCTACCCTGAGAAACCAATCTATGCTAAAGATAATATTTGTGCTTTTCAACGAGGCTGGTAAAATATTTGCACTTTGAACCTCAGAGCGATAACATTTATTCATTCGGGTGAAACTTATCAGGATTAGGTAAATATAATCAAAGCAAAACAAAAATGATTTGGGAAACTTTGTGACCAAAATCAACAGGTGTATTCAGTACTCCTTTGAAGGTCACCTAATTCTAATAACATTTATATTTATAAATGTCCTCTAAATCTTTTATCTTCTGCAAATAAATTATTTCTCACAATTCCAAGGTTACTTCAATACATCAGCCTATTTTCAACCACGTACTCAGTGTCTCCAGGATGAGGACATATTGTGGGGCTTTTCACACTTCTCTCTCCCATCACCTGCCCCCTCCTTCCATATTTAACATATTGTTGCATTTCTGTCAAATTAGCTGGGATGGAAGAGTAGTGTTTTATCAGATGTACACACTGCCACAGGAACCTGGAAACTTGAAATTCTATCCCTAATCGCTAATGTTGAAGACTTCATAAAAGAGTGTTTTGTTTTGTTTTGTATTTATTTATTTATTTATTTATTTATTTATTTATTTATTTATTTATTTATTTTATGGAATCTAGCTCTGTTGCCCAGGCTGGAGTGCAGTGGTGCAATTATCTGCTCACTGCAACCACTGCCTCCTGGGTTCAAGCAATTCTCCTGCCTCAGCTTCCCGAGTAGCTGGGATTACAGACATTTGCCACCACGCCCAGCTAATTTTTTGTAGTTTTAGTAGAGATGGGATTTCATTGTGTTGGCCAGGCTGGTCTCAAACTCCTGACCTCAAGTGCTCCACTTGCCTCGGCCTCCCAAAGTGCTGGGATTACAGGCATGAGCCACCGCGCCCGGCCTAAACAGTTTTAAAAGTTGTGTAAATAACACCTACCATAAAATTTACCATCTGGACCACCTTTGAGTTGCAATAGTGTTAACTGTATTGCATATTGTTGTATGACAGATGTCTCGAACTTTCTCACCTTTGCGTAATTGAAACTTCAGACCCATCAAAGAACAACTCTCCATTTCCTCTCCCCCCATCTCCTGGCAACCACATTCTGCTTTTTGTTTTCATGAGTTTGATTACTTTAAATACCCCACATTTGTGAAATCATGCAGTATTTTTCTTTTTGTGACTGGCTAATTTCACTTAGTATAATGTGTCCTAAGCATCTTTGACACACACCGGTCCACCCAGCAAACATGAGCTGAGGGCCTAGAGCTGGCTAACATTGCCAGGAATAGCTGTTGTACTAGAAAAATCTACTTGTAAAATGGTAACAACAGCAGTATGGATTTGTAGAGGGTTTTCACACATACTATGTCATCATCATTTAAAGCAGGGTTGCTCACCCTCAGCACTATCAGTATTTTAGACCAGATAATTGTCTGTGGTGGGGGCTGTCCTGTTCATTGTTGGACGTTTAGCAGCATACCTGGCGTCTACCCACTAGATGCCAGTAGCATCTTCCCCCTCCAGCTGTGACAACCAAAAATGTCTCCAGGCATTGCTAAATGTCCCCTATGGGACAACCTTGGACCAATAAGCTACCTTTCAAAAGAAGTAAAATGCAGCTAACAAAATTATATGAGGTTTGTATAACGACTTGTAATACCAGGGCATGATGACATGCACCTGTAGTACCAGCTACTGGGGAGGCTGAGGTGGGAGGATTGCTGGAGCCCAGGAGTTCAAGGCTGCAGTGCATTGTGATCCAGCCTGTGAATAGCCACTGTACTCCAGCCTAGGCAACATAGCAAGATCTGCTCTCTAAAAAGCAAAACAAACAAAAACAGTGTATGAAGCTACTTGGCACATAACAGGCACTGAATAAATAAGAGTTGTTATTATTTAATAACATCATATAAAATATATGAAATTGAGTAGCTGGATATTGAGTAAAACCCATTAATGGGACATTGAGCAACAGAGGTTCACTGGATAGGAACTGAAATATTTTTATTCGAAATCTGCCTCTACTTCTAATTAGATGTGTGATGTTGGCAAAATCACTGAGTCTCTTTGGGCCCCAGTTCTACCAACTGTTAAGGGAGATTAAATAAACTTGCCCTGTGTACTTTATAAGGTTATAATGATATTAAAGTTATATAATAAAAGAAAGGTCCTTTGAAAGTAGGAACTTGTTACACACGCAAGCCATTGTTATGATGTAAATTTTCTGTAACAACTTTATTGAAACTTAATTCATATACCATACAATTCTCCCATTTGAAATGTACAATTCAGTGGTTTTCAGTATATTCACACAAGGTTGTGCAACCGTCATCTCCATCTAATTCCACAATATTTGTATTATCCCAAAAGAAACCATCCAACCGTTACGTCCCTGTCCCACCTCCCTGGGTCCCCGAGAGCTGCTAATCTACCTTCTGATTCTAAAGTCTCTCCTATTCTGAACATTTCACAACTAGACTATGGTATAAATTTTAATAGTTCCCTTCACAGTACTGTAACAGTCTAAGCTGTCTCACATCTTTTTTGGAAGAGAAGAGGTATGTTTGTTTTATTAGAGTAAACAATAGCGTTCTTTTTGTCAAGAATATTATATATATATATATATATAGTTAAAATGCATATATATATATTTTTTTTTTTTTTTTCGAGACAGAGTCTTGCTCTGTCACCCAGGCTGGAATGCAGTGGCGCAATCTCAGCCCACTGCAACCTCCACCTCCAGGGTTCAAGTGATTCTCCTGCCTCAGCCTCCTGAGTAGCTGGGATTACAGGCGCACACTACCATGCCCAGCTAATTTTTGCCTTTTTAGTAGAGACGGGCTTTCACCATGTTGGTCAGGCTGGTCTCGAGCTCCTGACCTCAGGTGATCTGCCTGCCTTGGTCTCTCAAAGTGCTGGGATTACAGGCATGAGCCACTGTGCCCAGCCATATTTTAACAATATTTTTATCACAGAAATAGCTCAGGGATAGAATAAATGTTCTAGAATTATCGCCATGCTGCTCAGTGAATGTTTGTCAAACCACATTTGTGACTGAAGCCCACGTAGAAAAGACTTGTGAAATAGTATTATGGAAGCACCCTCATATTCCTGCCACCAGTAAGGATTTTCCTTTGTTCTTTCATGTTCATGTTTGCTTTAGTTCTAAGACCCAGAGGGGGCCCGTTTATTCCCAGCTAGTTTGCGTAAGAAAGGACAGCTTGTGAAATACTCTATGAACAGGTTTGGCCAATCAAACATTCAGAGTGGCGTTGTCAGGAAGCTTGCCTCTCACCAGAAGGGGCACATCTGGGAGTTCTTACTGTACTAGACCATCACCAGGTGGAGATCAGGCAGCTCCAATGGAATACTTGAAAGTGGTTAAGAACAGACCCATTGTGATCTCTTTTTTTTTTTTGGTAGAGTCTCACCATCTTGCCCAGGCTGGTTTCAAACTCCTGGACTCAAGCAATCCTTTCACTTTGGCCTCCCCAAGTGCTGAGATTATAGGCATGGGTCACCATGCCTGGCCCCTAATTTTTAATATTTATTCATGCTCTACTTAAGAAATGCCTTTCCTATACCGAGGACTGAGGTAGATATGTGCTAAGTACTTGAAAGACAGGGGTGAGAGACAGTTACAATTTTTTTTTTTTTTTTTTTTGAGACAGGGTCTCACTTTGTCACTAAGGCTGGAGTGCAGTGGCATATCTCAGCTCACTGCAACCTCTGCCTCCCAGGTTCAAACCATTCTCCTGCCTCAGCCTCCTTAGTAGCTGGGACTACAGGTGCCTGCCACCGCACCCAGCTAACTTTTGTATTTTTAGTAGAGACAGGGTTTCACCATGTTGGTCATGGTGGTCTCGAACTCCTGACCTCAGGTGATCCGACTGCCTAGGCCTCCCAACATGTTGGGATTACAGGAGTGAGCCACCATGCCCGGCCCAGACACATTTCTTGCTACACAGATGCACACACATACATTCACACATACACAGAATAAAAAGACTGGGATGCATGCACAAGAATGTTAACGGTGGTTCTCACTGAGTTGTAGCATTATGGATTATTTTTATTACTTTTGCTCTATTCCAGAGCTTGCACTGCTTTTATAAGCAGGAAAAAGATTTTGTTCAGTCTCAATTTGCAGAGCTAATTTCTGAAATCCAGAAATGTCAAAGCGGAAACTGCATCTGCTCCAGGAGTATCACAGTGGACCAAATACCACATCCTGAGACAGTACCATGTTTCCAATGACGGCATTTCACACTGAAATTCCTGAGAGAAGTACCCAGAGAGTTCTGGGCAGTTTCTACTCATGCAAAGAAAAAAAAATATCTCATCTGGTGTTTTATGAAGTCCTTTTCTGTGTTCTGAAAACTTAATTCACTTTAATGAAATTAAGAGATTAATCAAGAATAAATTAAAACACTATCCTTTTTTTTTTTTTTTTTTTTTTTTTTTGAGGCAGAGTCTCGCTCTGTCACCCAGGCTGGAGTGCAGTGGCCGGATCTCAGCTCACTGCAAGCTCCGCCTCCCAGGTTTACGCCATTCTCCTGCCTCAGTCTCCCGAGTAGCTGGGACTACAGGCGCCCGCCACCTCGCCTGGCTAGTTTTGTATTTTAGCAGAGACGGGGTTTCACCGTGTTAGCCAGGATGGTCTCGATCTCCTGACCTCGTGATCCGCCCGTCTCGGCCTCCCAAAGTGCTGGGATTACAGACTTGAGCCACCACGCCCGGCACTATCCATTTTTCTACATATTCTTTCCAGATCCAGGAGAGGGTTTGGTGGAGGGAAGCAGTCATTTCCGGCCCTCCCTTGCCTTCTGACCTCCTGGCCACTGAAGCGCACAGGCCAACGCCACATTTAATAACCTTCAGAGACAGATGCTTGTAAAGTGGAGCCCTGGCGTGATTAATTCAAACAGTGCCTAAAATCAGTGTTTTTGTTTTATTGCCTTATATTTGAAGTTTAAGTGTCTACTAGTTATTGATCAACTTTTACTATGGATTTACTCATACAAAAATAAATGTCTACTGGTTATTGATCAACTTTTATTATGGATTTACTCATACAAAAAGGTGATTTGAAAAGGCTAATCCTTCCCACCTTGAAGGTTGATGACTTAAACTACCTCAGAAGAATATCTGAGAAGCAGTAAAGAAACTTGCTTGGCTTTATTTCTCCCAGTGTTGCCCCAACTCATTTTTTTAGCTAAGTTTCTTTTTTATTTTGAGACGAGGTCTTGCTTTGTCAGCCAAGCTGGAGCATGGCTCACTGAAGCCTCAACCTTCCGGGCTCAAGCGATCCTCCTGCCTCAGCCTCCCAAAGTTGAAGTGCTGGTATGACAGGTGTGAGCCACCACGAGTGGCCATATGTGAGCTTGTTTGACAATACAGTCCCCTTTGGTAGGGTAATGTCTAATTGAATTATACAGTGTCTGAAAATACATGTATATCTTTTATGTTTTTTCTTTTGAGACAGGGTCTTGCTTTGCTACCCAGGCTGTAATACAGTGGTGTGAACACAGCTCACTGCAGCCTTGACCTCCCGGGCTCAAGAGATCCTCCTGCTTCAGCCCCCTAAGTAGCTGGGACTACAGGCACACAACACCATGCCTGGCTAATTTTTTGTAGAGACGGGGTTTTGCTATGTTGTCCAGGCTGGTCTTGAACTCCTGAGCCCAAGCGATCCACCTGCTTTGGCCTCCCAAAGTGCTGGGATTCACAGGCTTGAGCCACCGTGTCTGGCCCTGTGTATCATTTATAACTAGGAAGCTAACTTGATAATTGAGTGAATAGAATGAAGGCATGTTTAAAAAAAAAAAAAAGTCAGATGTTCTGACCAGACCCAGGGCTCCCACTTTGACTTGGAGAAAAGTTTAATTTGAAAATTTAAATTTATACATCCCTATTGCATTTGAATTTTTTTTTTTTTTTTTTTTTTTTTTTTTTTTTAGATAAAGTCTCACTCTGTTGCCCAGGCTGTAGTGCAGTGGCACGATCTCGGCACTCACTGCAAGCTCTGCCTCCCTGGTTCATGCCATTCTCCTGCCTCAGCCTCCTGAGTAGCTGGGACTACAGGCGTCTGCCACTACGCCCGGCTAATATATTTAGTAGAGACAGGGTTTCACTGTGTTAGCCAGGATGGTCTCGATCTCCTGACCGCATGATCTTCTCGCCTCAGACTCCCAAAGTGCTGGGATTACAGACGTGAGCCACCGCGCCCGGCTTGAATTTGTTATAATAAGCAAATGCCTTTGAAATATTGAGGTTTTAAAAAGAGATTAAAATGCCATTAAAAGACAAATATGCTAAAAGAAAGGCAAAGAGGTGGATGAAGTACAGGCTGGGGAGAAAAACAAACAAACCTGGGAACAAGAAGTTGCATCAAATTGGGGTTCAGGGACAAATTTTTATAACAATTAGAAAATAAAGATATAATAGCAACAAGGAGACTCCAACAATGGTGAATGTGAACCTCAGAAGACAGCATGGTAGGAGAACCTAACACAGGAGTGAAAAAGCGGAAGGAAGCTCGGCTCTGCAGGATACCGAATCAGCAAGGGCAGGGCCAAGGATGAAGGTTTACAATTCTCAGTAGCCTTCTTCTTTCCTGTCACTGGGGTGTTTAAGTTCAGAATCAAGGAACATTCTAGTGTATATATTATCGGGAATAATTCAAATAAGTTATTAAACCAAAACGAAAGCTTAATTAGATAGCAATTCAGTAATCAGGATGCATACTTCATTGTTACTGTAGCCAACGGTTTGCAAACACAGGACATCACACAGCATGGGACAATGAACTCGGAAAGAGGGGAAACTAATGAAGTGAGCCCTGCGATTGCCCCAGCTTACTGAGTACAGAGTTATTCTGCCACAGGGCAGGCAGAGGAGTCCAGGGGGAACCTGGCCATCTCCTTGAATGGAGCAGACAGATTTGAGAGTTTGAGGAGGTCAAGACTGCTGAGGTTCCTGGGGCGGAGTTACTGCGAAGGAAATAGTCCAGAGAGAGAACTTCAGACACATGCAAGGGTCTCCCTCAAGTCTTTAGCTAAGGATTGATCAGGAAGTATGCAAAGAAATGACCCAATGCCAAGGAAAGAATGACCCAAGGAATAGAGAAAAGAAACAGCAAAACTTATATGGGGCTAACAATTGTTTGTGTTCCTCCCAGCCAGAGTAGAAAAACCTTGTAATTCAAAGTCATTAGGTAGTATAGTCAGAAGGGGATTGCCTCAGTCCAGTCAAATTAGATGAACAGCTGCCACAAAAACAGGAAGGATGTAAGGTCGACCTACTTGACAGAGAAAGAGCCCTTCGCCCAACAATATGAGAATACACATTCTTGGCCGGGCGTGGTGGCTCACGCCTGTAATCCCAGCACTCTGGGAGGCTGAGGCAGGTGGACCACTTGAGGTCAGGAATTCGAGACCAGCCTGGCCAGCAACGCGAAACCCCGTCTCTACTAAAAATACAAAAATAAGCCGGGCGTGGTGGCTCATGCCTATAGTCCCAGCTACTTGGGAGGCTGAAGCAGGAGAATCACTGGAATCCGGGAGGTGGAGGTTGCAGTGAGGTGAGATTGCACCACTGCACTCCAGCCTGGGTGACAGAACAAGAGTCCACCTCAAAAAAACAAACAAAGGAAGAATACAGCCTTTCCGGCGGGGACGACCTACCCACACGAGAATATGCCTCTCGCAAAGGATCTCCTTCATCCCTCCCCAGAAGAGGAGAAGAGGAAACACAAGAAGAAACGCCTGGTGCAGAGCCCCAATTCCTACTTCATGGATGTGAAATGCCCAGGATGCTATAAAATCACCACGGTCTTTAGCCATGCACAAACGGTAGTTTTGTGTGTTGGCTGCTCCACTGTCCTCTGCCAGCCTACAGGAGGAAAAGCAAGGCTTACAGAAGGATGTTCCTTTAGGAGGAAGCAGCACTAAAGGCACTCTGAATCAAGATGAGTGGGAAACCATCTCAATAAACACATTTTGGATTAAAAAAAAAAAAAAAGAAGAATACATATTATTTTCACGTACACAAGCAACATTTACCAAATAGACCATCTTCAGGGCCATAAAGCAAGTCTTGATAAATACAATAGGATTCAAGTCCTATAAGGAACGTTGCTTCACATGTGCCCACTTCACCTTTGACCTTCTCTGCCATGTTTTGACGCAGCACAAAAGCCCTTACCAGCAACCAGGCAGATGCTGGTGCCATGCTTCTTGTACAGCCTGCAGAACTGTGAGCCAAATAAATACCTTTTCTTTATTTTTTTTAAAAGAATTATCTCTGATCACATGGAATTAAGTTGGAAATCTGTAACAGGAAGATATCTGGAATATCCCCAAATATTTGGAATTTCAGACCATACTTCTAAATAATTTATAGTCAAAAAGAGACATTAAAAGGGAAGTTAGAAAGGACTTTGTGCTTAGTGAAAATAAAAACACAATGTATGAAAATTTGTGGGATTCAGCTAATGAAGTGCACAGAGAAAAATTTACAGCAGAAAACACCTACATTAAAAAAGAAGAGGCTGGACGCAGTGGCTCACGCCTGTAATCCCAGCACTTTGGGAGGCCGAGACGGGCAGATCACGAGGTCAGGAGATTGACACCATCTTGGCTAACGTGGTGAAACCCCGTCTCTACTAAATATACACACACACAAAAAAAAATTAGCCAGGTGTGGTGGTATGCACCTGTAGTCCCAGCTACTCAGGTGGCTGAGGCAGGAGAATGGCGTGAACCCAGGAGGCAGAGCTTACTGTGAGCAGAGATCATGCCAGTGCATTCCACCCTGGGCAAGAGAGCGAGACTTCATCTCAAAAAAAAAAAAAAAAAATTTAAATTTTTTCTTCAACTTTTATTTTAAGTTCTGGGGTACATGTGCAGGATGTGCAGGTTTGTTACGTACGTAAACATGTGAGAAGCATGTTCTTAAAAATAAAGACCAATAAAGTTGATTTTTTAAATAATAAGCAAAAGATTTGAACAATTTATTAAAGAAGACACACAGAACGTAAATAAATACGTGAGAAGATATCCAAAATCATTATTCATTGCAAGTTAGTGCTAATTAAAATTACAAGGAAATATTGTTATAATCCCATTAAAATAGCGAAAATTAAAGAGATTGGCCATACCGCGTGTTGGTGAGATGTGAATCGACTGGACATTTCCTATCCTGCTGGAAATGTGAAATCACACAAACACTTTGGACAATAGTTCAGTAGTTTCCTAAACTGTTAAATATACCCCTGTCATAAGACCTATCCATCCCCTCTCTAGGTACAATTGCTTCTCATTATTTGAGGTAGTTATTTCTATAAAGTCGCCACAAACACTGAGTTAGCTAACTCTGAAATATTGTCCCTAGAGGATATGTATCTCTCATGGATTATAATCTTAAATCTCCAAGACAACTCATCCTGACTGATTTTCTTTTCCTTAATTTATTAAAAGAGAAAACTATGTTCCCAAGTGTTAAGTGTCTTGCCTGAGATGCCCCACCAAGGGGCGTTTTCTGCTACTGGTTTCCAACTTAATTCCATGTGATCAGAGAACATTCTTTGAAAGATATCCAAGGTCCTAATGCTCCAGGATCTACAGGAACTGGAGCTGAGATTCAGAGCTGTCCAGCTGGCCCCAGAGCTGCAACTTTTTGCCCTATAACGTATAATGTTCCCTCCCGTTTCTATTTTCTTTTCTTTTTTCTTTTTCTTTTTTCCTTTTTTGAGATGGAGTCTTGCTCTGTCACCCAGGCTGGAGTGCAGTGGCACGATCAATCTCAGCTCACTGCAACCTCCGCCTCCCAGGTTCAAGTGACTCTCCTGCCTCAGCCTCCTGGGTTGCTGGGATTACAGGCACCTGCCACCACGCCTGGCTAATTTTTTGTATTTTAGTAGAGATGGGGTTTCCCCATGTTGGCCAGGCTGGTCTCGAACTCCTGACCTCAGGTGATCCACCTGCCTCGGCCTCCCAAAGTGCTGTGATTGCAGGCGTGAGCCACCGTGCCTGACCCGATCCCTATTTTCTAGTCACCTCTGTGTATGAGCTGAAACAAGAAAGCAGCGTCACCTTGTTCAACCTTAGCTGGGAATGTGCAAGCCTGGGAACTTAAACTTTTGGCAACTCTGCACATATGGGCAAGTGACCATGAATAATACTTGTAAGGTTAATACTTTTGGGGTTACACAAACATGTTAATGAGTAGGTGTATTTAAAACACATAACCTGCAAATAAGGATCAACTATATTTATTCCAGGGAATTCAAATCATATGTTCATATATACTCTTGTATACAGCTATTCACGACATCTTTGTTTATTAAAAAAAAAAAAAAAAAAAACCAAGCACAGTGGCTCACACCTGTAATCCCAGCACTTTGGTAGGCTGGGGTAGGTGGATCATGAGATCAGGAGTTCGAGACCAGCCTGTCAGCATGGTGAAACCCCATCTCTACTAAAAACACAAATATTAACCAGGCGTAGTGGCATGTGCCTTTAATCCCAACTACTTGGGAGGCAGAGGCTGTAGTGAGCTGAGATCGCACCACTGCACTCCAGTCTGGGCAACAGAGCGAGACTCCGTCTCAAAGAAACAAAACAAACAAACAGTGAAAGTAATACTAATGTCTATCAGCAGGTGAATGGATTAAAAAAAGTATAGTATAGTCATCCAGTGGAATACTTCCCAGTCGTAAAGGGAGCAAACTATTGATACACGCAACAACATGGATAAACCTCAAAATATTTATGCTGAAAGAAGCCATACCAGAAAACAAAGCTCCTGCTATAAGACTTCACTAATCTAGAAATCTAGAAAATGCAAACTAAAAGTGCAAACTTTCTATAGCAACAGAAAGCCAATCAGTGGTTATCTGGAAGGGAGACATCTCAAAGGGACCTGGGGAAACCTTCTGGGGCTGATTAATACGTTCTGTGTTTTATTGAAGTGATGACTTCACAGATATTTTAATATGCTAAAACTCATCAATTGTGCATGTATGTGAAGTTTATTGTATCTCAATTGTATCTCAGTGTTGCTGGATTGGGTGGAATATGGGAGAAAGAAACAATTAAATTGGTACAGTAATCTATATCCATTAAATTCTATAGAATACGGCTGGGTGCCGTGGCTCATACCTGTAATCTTAGCACTTTGAGGGGTCAAGGCAGGCAGATCACCCGAGGTCAGCAATTGGAGACCAGCCTGGCCAATATGGTGAAATCCCGTCTCTACTAAAAATACAAAAAAAGTTAGCCAGACATGGTGGCACACACCTGTAATCCCAGCTACTGGGGAGGCCAAGGCAGGGGAATCGCTTGAACCCAGGAGGTGGAAGTTGCAGTGAGCCAATATCATGCCACTGCACTTCAGCCTGGGCAATAAATAAATTTGGGCAGTCTCAATAAATAAATAAATAAATAAATAAATAAATAAACAAACAAACTAGTTAAATATTACACTAGCAAACTGAAATCTAATCTATTGAATGACTGAATTCTAATCTATTAAATTCAATAGAATGGTTAAACATCAAATTAATGCATATTGTACTGCCTAAGATATGAATGAATGCAATGATATGGAATATTTGCAAACACTTGTAACACACAATGTGCCATGCACTGTTCTGTGCTCTTTACATACAATAAATCATACAGCAACCCCATGAGAGGTATACTATTATTATCCTCCTTTTACCCAAGAAAAATATGAGGCACTGAGAGGTTAATTAACTCTCCCAAGGTCACACAGGCTTGAAACCAGAGAACCAGGTCTCAAAAGCAGGCAGTTTGGTGCCAGAATCCATGCTGTTAGCAGCAAGGGTCCATCGTTTTCTTTTCTTTTCTTCTTTTTTTTCTTCTTTGAGACTTATTCTCGCACTGTTACCCAGGCTGGAGTACAATGGTGCAATCTCAGCTCACTGCAACCTCCACTTCCCGGATTCAAACGATTCTCCTGCTTCAGCCTCCTGAGTAGCTGGGATTACAGGTACCCACCACCACGTCCAACTAATTTTTGTATTTTTAGTAGAGACGGGGTTTCACCATGTTGGCCAGACTGGTCTCGAACTCCTGACCTCGTGATCCGCCCGTCTCGGCCTCCCAAAGTGCTGGGATTGCAGGCGTGAGCCACTGTGCCCAGCCCAGGTCCATCATTTTCTTCTCGAAGGAAGGCAACTAACATGTATTGAGCAGCTACTGCATATCAGACACTACGTTTGGTCCTTCTGCATTCATTGTCCAACTTAATTCTCACAATTACTCAAGAGGAAGCTATTATTATCCTAACTTTTCAGATGAAACTGCTTAAATTCAAACCAGGTTCCACAGTGATTTTATGCATGAGCTGTATTTAAATTTTATTACATCGGCCTTGCGCTCCACGTCTTTTCCACTGGTCTATTTCCTGTTCACCTCTATGTCCTACGTCCACAGTGCCCAGGACAAAATTTAACTACTAAGTTAGCTATGAAAGGATGGACACATTCTCCCTCACAATACAACGAAATGGCAAATTATAAACAGGGGAGGATGAAGCCAGGTAATCCCTAGTTCTCAAAAAAACATCTAACACTTTTACCCCAGGTGGTGAAGTTTAATCCCCCCACCCCTGAGGGTACACTGATTTAGTAACTCACATCCAAAGAATGGGGTATGGAAAGAGAAAAGGGATCACTTTACTGTGGAGAAGCCTGGAAAACATTGTCTTGACCAAGGGATCAAAGATAACCCCTCAGCGACATCCTGTGGCTACCCTACCTCCGATTTGGGGTGAGGAGAAGGGCATTTTCCCTCTGTGGTGCTCTTTCCCCCAGAACTCACAACTGCAGTCTAAGCATGAGAAAAATGCATCAAACAAACCTAAATGGAGGACTATTTGAAAACATACCTGGCTAGTTTCCTCAAAACTGTCAAGGTCACAAAAAACAAGGTAAGACAGAAATTGTCATAGAGTGAAAGAGACAAAGGAGGTATGACAACCAAACACAATGTGTATCATGGGCTGGATCCTGGAATAAAAAAGCGACCTGAATGGAAAAACTAGTGAAATCAGAATAAAGTCTGGGGTTGAGTTAGTATAGTGCATCAGTGTTAATTTCTTAATTTTGATGAATGTACCACAAATGTAATATGAGTTGATAATATTAGCAAAAACTAAAATTGGATAGTGGGTATATAGGGATTCTGTACTCTCTTTGAAAATTTCTTGTACATTAAAAAAACTTCCAAAATAAAATTTATTTTTTAAAAATCTAATCAGCAGCCCTTACTCAGGCAAAAGCAGAGCTTGGTCCCTTTTTGCTCAGGAAGAGATATTTAGGGGCGTCGTGGACGCAGCCTGCCATTCAGACCACCCTGGTATCGCTATGGAGCCTGTGGCCCTGCAGCCAGGTCTCCAGCACAAGCACTGAGTCCAGAGAGCACCAGCTGGGTTACGTTTAACACTTGGTTAGAGGAGCTTAAGCATTAACCTCCCTCCAAGTAGAAAACTGACCTCACACAGAAAATAAGGGTCAATG
The DNA here is from genome assembly GCF_001698545.2 of Rhinopithecus bieti. Classification (NCBI taxonomy): domain Eukaryota; kingdom Metazoa; phylum Chordata; class Mammalia; order Primates; family Cercopithecidae; genus Rhinopithecus; species Rhinopithecus bieti. Next base: position 905,998 of record NW_016824041.1, on the reverse strand, counting down.
TTCTTTAACTGTGGCATCCCTTGATAATCTGATTCAATAACATTCCAGAAAAATTTGGGATACAGGGCCAATAAAAGTCTGCTAATTGGGTTGCCCCGCTGGTGAGAAGAACAGAGTCCTGGTTCCTGAGTGTTAACTGTGCGAACTTCAGCAAGATTCTGAACTCAGAGGAGCCGAGGTGATCGCTAGATGGATGAATGGATGAATTGACAGACAGACACAACTTAAAGGGTTTTCTCTCAGCAAACTCCTTCCTTAGCCAGGCATTAGTGGTACAATCTCAGAATTTTCCAGAATACTACACCTTTCCTGTAAAATCCTACCAGCTTCACATTCTAACTTCACAGATCTTACTTTTATTTTGCTTTTCAAAAATTTGTTTGCTTTTGTTTCACAAACAACATTACTGTATGGTAATGAATACTAATAGTTAGTTGCCCCTCAGAGAATAGTAGACAAGCTTTCCAGATCCAAATAAGAGTGAATTTGGGGCTGGGTGCAGTGGCTCACCCTGTAATCCCAGCCCTTGGGAAGGCCAAGTGGGCAGATCACCTGATATCAGGAGTTCGAAAGCAGCCTGGCCAACATGGTGAAACCTTGTCTCAACTAAAAATACAAAAATTAGCCAGGCGCGGTGGCAGGCACCTGTAATCCCAGCTACTTGGGAGGCTGAGGCACGAGAATCACTTGAACCTGGGAGGTGGAGGTTGCAGTGAGCCGAGATCATACCACTGCACTCCAGCCTGGGTGACAAGAGTGAGACTCTGTCTCAAAAAAAAAAAAAAAAAAAAAAAAGAAAGGGTGAATTTGGCCAGTGTAGGGTCATGAGGGCTGTGTGCTTGGAGGCAGGTTATGGACCAACTGCTGTGTAAGCTTGTTGCATTTCCAAAGTAGGCAATAAATTATACAGTTTTAAAAAATCACTTGAGAGAACGCACTAGAGTAGATCATACGCATATGTATCCACGCACACACGCACACGCCTGCACGCACACACGCATGCACGCACATATTAGAGAGAGAGTAAGATGAAGTTTTCACAATCTAAGGATTCCAGGTGTTTCCTGCTTTCACCACCAGGGAAGTAGAAATGACCGCTGTTAAACCGACATCCCCTGCAAGAAGTCCTCAGCACTAATTCAACGCATTTGGTACAAAGCAGAGAGAGACCGTGAGCCCTGGGTGCTATCACAGAACTATAGCCGTGTGTCGCTTCTGCAAAGGCAACTCCAAAACAACTGAGAAAAGGGTAGAAGCAAGGCCCTACCAGGCTTTCTGCTGCCGACCACACACTTTGAAAAATCCGTAACTGTGGCTGTAACAGGCACCTATTAAGGGTGGTCCTGGACCTTAACGATCACTAAGATCCTCCCAGGAGGAGTGACTGTCACTTGAGTTACCACTGAACTTCATCCAGATACATTTCCAATCCCACCACTAATGTTTTCATGCAAAGAGCCAAAGACTTCATATCTTTTTAAAATAAAAAACAAAACCAAACCAAAATCCGGCAATGGAGATGCGCACACACAGTTCTGAGCACGTTTCTCTTGTTACCCACTGAGGTTCGGAGCCGTAGTGCCTTTGTTGCCTTCCTGCCCAGTTATTGACTGCAAGGGGGACCGTAATCCTTGCGCTCCTTGCGGAAACAGGCGCTGCCCCCTGACTACATGCTTTTTCCATGTAGTCAGGTGCAGCAGCTCCAAAGCCTTCCAGTTTTCAGAGACTCAGCAGAGCTGGCAGGGGGCAGCGGTTTCAAACACCGCTAGAGAAAATGGTCCATGTAAACTTTAAGAGTCTGTTTTTATTTTTTCCTCTTTCCTCACTTTTAGTCTTGTTTTCATCATCCACAGATTCTGTCATTCCTTCCCAAAGTATGTAAACATGATTACATGGAGGTGGAGACACCAGCTCACATGCCATAGATGTGACACTGGTACATAAACCATTCGCCAAGCACGGTAGCTCATGCCTGTAATCCCAGCACTTTGGGAGGCCAAGGCAGGCGGATCACCTGAGGTCAGGAGTTCGAGACCAACTTGGCCAACATGGTGAAACCCTGTCTCTACTAAAAATACAAAAATAGGCCAGGCGCAGGGGCTCACACCTGTAATCCCAGCACTTTGGGAGGCCGAGGTGGGCAGATTATGAGGTCAGGATATTGAGACCATCCTGGTCAACATGGTGAAACCCCCGTCTCTACTAAAAATACAAAAAAATTAGCCAGCTGTGGTGGTGGGCGCCTGTAGTCCCAGCTACTCGGGAGGCTGAGGCAGCAGAATCGCTGGAACCCAGGAGGCAGAGGTTGCAATGAGCCAAGATCACGCCACTGAACTCCAGCCTGGGCAACAGGAGCAAAAACTCCGTCTCAGTAAGTAAGTAAGTAAGTAAATAAATAAATAAATAAATAAATAAATAAATAGAAATTACCTGGGTGTGGTGGTGCATGCCTGTAATCCCTGCTACTTGGGAGGCTGAGGCAGGAGAATCGCTTGAACCTGGGAGACAGAGGTTGCAATGAGCCGAGATCGTTCCTTTTTTCCCCCGCTTGGGCAAAAAGGGGGAAACCCTTTCCCAAAAAAAAAAAAAAAAAAAAAAAATCATTCTATGTAGTTCTCATGACAATTCCACGTTACAAATAAGAAAATGGAGGCAGGTGAAGTTAAGTAACTTGCCCTAAATCACAAAGTGACAGATCCGTTTTGAATCCAAGTCCATCCTAACTTCAATGCCCATGTGCTCTTCATTGACCACACCGCCAAGTTCCACTCAGCCCCCTTGACCTTCCAAAAGAACCTCAGCCCAGGGATGACACGGCCCGAAAGAAATTCCACCACTAGAGGCTCTGAACTCCATGTTGGCCTGGGAGTTACCAGTTACACTGGAGTCAGACTTCTTGAGTTTGTGCCCAACAATCAAGTGTCTGCAAACCTCACCTAACTTCAGGAAGCCCTGATTTCCTCATCCATTGAAAGGCGATGTTGGCTGGGTGTGGTGGCTCACGCCTATAATCCCAGCACTTTGAGTGGCTGAGGTGGGTGGTTTACCTGAGGTCAGGAGTTCAAAACTAGCCTGGCTAACATGGTGAAAGCCGGTCTCCACTAAAAATACAAAAATCAGCCTGATGTGGTGGCACACACCTGTGATCCCAGCTACTCAGGAGGCCAAGGCTGGAGAATGTCTTGAACCCGGGAGGCAGAGGTTGCAGTGAGCTGAGATTGCGCCACTGTACTCCAGCCTAGGCAACAGAGCTATACTCTGTCTCAAAGAAAAAAAAATAAAAATAAAAAAGGTGGGGGGGCAGAGATGTTACTAGTATTCCACTTGTAAGATAGTTTTGAATATCAGGTAAGATAAAGCATGGTAAATCTGGGTCTGTCTGTTCTATACTGCTCAGCTCTGAGCAACTCCTGCCAGTAGATAATGAGAAACCAAGGCAATTTTCCTTGGTTCTGTGCTTCCAAGTAGTCTTTTTATTTTATGGAGTCCTTCAAAAACTTTAGGGAAACATAATTGTCTGATTTCTAAAGCCATTTGTTCATTCATTCATTCATTTCACAAGAACACATTGTAAGCCCAGAGCCCCTCCTTTAATAATAATAATAAAAAAAAAAGCCTTCAACTTAACACAAATGAACAAATGAAGTCTAAGGCACTGGGTGGTCAGCATCTGAAGGTGGAGCCTGGACAGAGGGCCTTAAAAGTAGTGGTCCTCAGCCTTTTTGGCACCACGGACTGGTTTCATGGAAGACATTACATTCCATGGATGAGTTACTGGGAGTTGGGACTTCCACAGATGAGGATGGATGAGGGCAGGGATGGTTTTAAGATGAAACTGTTCCACCTCGGATCATCAGGCATTAGATTTTCATAAGGCATGTGCAGCCTAGACCCCTTGCATGTGCAATTCAAAATGTGGTTAATGCTCCTATGAGAATCTAATACCACCACTGATCTGGCAGGTGGTGGAGCTTAGGTGGTGATGCTCGCAAACCTGCCACTCACCTCCCACTGTGTACCCGGTTCCTAACAAGCCACAGACTGATACCTGTCCATGGCCCAGGGATTGGGGACCCCTGCTTTAAAAGAACTCAGAGCAGTTGAGAACCCCAGAGATTGGGGAAGTCTCCACAAAAAAATGTTGAGCCTTTGGGCCTGGAAATATTTGGATAGAAACACTAACACAAATGTTCCACTCTCCTGATAAACTAAAGTTGACAAACACCTGGGGGATCAGATTAATACTGGGAATCTTGGGCTCATTTCCACCTTGGACAGGCTTCCCCCGCAAGGGTTTTAATGCCTTTTCTTCTTGACACATGTCTGCAGGTAAACAGTAATCAACGCTTAGGTTGTATTTCATTTAGATGTCAGCAAACAGCATCTGTCCTGCACTAGCAAAGCATGGGTTTGCAAGGACTATTTCAAAAGCTCAGAGCTCCTATCTCATGAGTATAAGGCTGGGTTGTGAGAGCTCAGCTCCAGAAACCAGAAAGCACCCCTTCTTCCCCAGTCAGATTGGCAGTGGCAGGCAGTGTGTGCTATTCCTGCCCACTTTGTGGAGTTGCTCTGTTCTGATGCCTGTGGCAGGGTGGTCTGGTGGTTAAGAAGCCATGAGAGCAAATGTGCCTTCAAATCCCTGTTCTTTGGTCTTTACTATGATCTTTGGCAAGGTGTAGATCTCATCTCAGTCTTAGTTTCATCATTCCTAAGAGACAGGCTGTTATGGACTGAACTGTATCCTCGCAAAATTCATCTGTTGAAGTCCCAACTCCCAATAACTCAGACTGTCACTCTACTTGGAGATAGGGTCTTCAAAGAGGTAATTAAGGTAAAATGAGGTTATAAGGGCATGGCCCTAATCCAATAGGACAGGTGTTCTTATAAGGAGAGGAAGAGACACCAGGAGCATAGGCACAGAGGAAAGGTCATGTGGGGACACAGTGAGAAGACGGCCGTCTGTAGGCTAGAAAGAGAGCCCTCACCAGGAACTAACCCTGCTGGCAACTTGATCTTGGACTTCCAGCTCCAGACTATGAAAAAATAAATTTCTGTTGTTTAAGCCATGCAATCTGTGGCATTTTGTTACGGCAGCCCAAGATAGCTAATACAGGGACCAAAACAGTGCCTACTTTCCTGGATTAACGTGAGAGCAAATGAGACCATGTACCTAGCACATAGAAAGCCCTGGAGAGATGCTTATCTTCCTCTTCTCCATCATCATCATCATCATCAGAATGTGCTACCTCCCAGGAGACATTCAGTGCTGATTTCTCCCAGGGAAGGGGTGCTCCTTACAAGTCATCTTACATAACTTCCACCATTTTCATCAATAGATAGTTGCTACTCATTAAACTTTTATATATTGTGTATATATATATGGATTATATGTATATATGTGGATTATATATTTATGGATTATGTGTATATATACATGGATTATATACATGTGGATTTCATATATATATATATCATCCTCTTTATAATTTCTCTATTATATATATAATTCTCTTTACAATTTCATTTGGCTGAGCAAAGAATAAAAGTCACAACCTCATTAACATGTCAAATAGAAAAAGCTTCACACATTGGCAGTCCTTTGAAGCACGGTAGAAGCAACATGAGACCACAAACTGGAAGTAGGATTCAGGAAACAGTTACGCAGCTGGCACTGAGGGGTCAGGTACCTAAGCCTGGGAGGAGCAGAGTGAATGGAGACCTTGGGGGTTTCCTGAGATCAAGGACTGGGATTAACAAAGGGGTCACCAAGTCTGAGGTCAGGTAAAGGAAAGATCCCATTTCTTAGAGGCATGCGAAACTGGGATAGTCACTGGTGAAAAGGAAAAAAGCCTGGAGATGAGGAGGCTGGACCAGCAGCCCTGGAAAAGCATGAGTTTGTAAGGACCATTTTGAAAGCTCAGAGCCCCTGTCCCATGAGTGTATCTTTTCCATTTCAAGCAATTCTCCTGCCTCAGTCCCTGCTAATAGCTGGGATTACAGGCGCCAGCCACTACGCCTAATTTTTATATTTTTTGTAGACAGATGGGGCTTCGCCATGTTTGCCAAGCTGGTCTCAAACTCCCCACCTCATGTGATCCGCCCACCTTGGCCTCCTAAAGTGCTGGGATTACAGGCGTGAGCCATTGTGCCTGGCCCTTTTCTGTTCTTAAAGATGCATTACTTGGAGGCCAGGTACGGTGGCTCATGCCTGTAATCCCAGAACTTTGGGAGGCTGAGGTGGGTGGATTGCTGGAGGACAGGAGTTTGAGACCAGGCAGGGCAACATGGCAAAACCCTGTCTGTATTAGTCAGGATCCTCTAGAGGGACAGAACAAATAAGATAGATGTATGTATGAAGGGGAGTTTATTAAGGAGTATTAACTCACATGACAACAAGGTCCCACAAGAGGCTGTCTGCAAGCTGAGGAGCGAGGAACCCAGTCCAAGTCCCAAATCTGAGGAATTTGGAGTCTGATGTTTGAGGGCAGTAAGTGTCCAGCATGTGGAAAGATGTAGGCTGGGAGGCTAAGCCCGTCTAGTCTTTTCACATTCTTCTGCCTGTTTTTAATTCTGGCCATGTTGGCAGCTGATTAGATTGTGCCCACCTAGATTGAGGGTGGGTTTGCCTTTCCCAGTCCACCAACTCAAATGTTAATCTCCTTTGGCAACACCCTCACAGGAACAATACTTTGCATTCTTCAATCCAATCAAGTTGACACTCAGTATTACCCATCACACCGTCTTTACAAAAAATAAAAAAATTAGGCCAGGAGTGGTGGATCACACCTGTAACCCCGGCACTTTGGGAGGCCAGAGTGGGCGGATCACGAGGTCAGGAGTTTGAGGCCAGCCTGACGAACATGGTGAAACCCCATCTCTACTAAAAATACAAAAATTAGCTGGGCATGGTGGTGCGTGCCTGTAATCCCAGCTACTCAGGACGCTGAGGCAGGAGAATTGCTCAAACCCGAGACAGAGATTGCAGTGAACTAAGATCATGCCATTGCACTCCAGCCTAGGAGACAGCGCGAGACTCCATCTTTTAAAAAAAAAAGAAAAATAGAAAAATTATTTGGGCATGGTGGCACACATGGGAGGCTAAGGCTTGAACCCAGGAGGTGGGGGTTGCAATGAGCTGAGATCACACCACTGCACTGTAGCATGGTTGACAGAGCAAGATCCTGTCTCAAAAAAAAAAAAAAGAAAGAAAGAAAGAAAGAAAGAAAAGAAAAAAAAGATGCAATACTTGGAAATTTACATTCATTCAATACAGAGTGACTGAGCACCCACCATGTACAGGCACTGTACTGTGTCCTAAGGGAATAAGAAGAAGAGAAACGTTTTCTGTCATACAATGGAACAAGAGCCTTAGTTCAGATAGCTTCACTCCCTGAGAGGTAAGCAGGTGACAAAGTCTGTATGTGATTATATGTGTTAGGGCACAGGAGAGAATGGAGTTTTTCCAACCCTTGAAAGTGATTTACCAACATAATTTTTTTTTTTAAAAAAAGAAAGCTTCTATATTAGTGACTACTACTTACTCCCTCAAACAGTTGTTTCGGGAATTAAGCTAGAGGAAGTGATTAACGCCCAGCTCTTGGTGCACCTCAGCACTCCACCAATATCACGAACCCTCCTTTCCCCTACTTCTGGGAAGACAACAGAGAGGAAAAGCACAGATGGATTTTCTCTTTTGTAAGGAAGTTCCAGGTATTGCCCTCTTAGGGAAATCCACCCTGTAAAAAACAAGTGTCAGAGACAATGAAAACCACCAGACCCAGAAGGATAAACTTTCCAATAATAAGGAATTGAAAATGAAAAAAAATCCACCCACACAGGTTGAATTAAGCACCCATCGCAACACTAGAGAGGAAGGTGGAGGCAGCTGATACACAAGGAACACATCTGCGGTGTGAGTTTCCGCAGTGCCCGAAGATCAGTGAGCAGGGGTCGGCCACACATTTGGAAGAACTGGGCACAGCAGGGAAGGCGTGGGGGAAAGGCCAACTCCTGTCGCCGGCCCTGTCACTTGCAATGCACCCTGCTCAAAGAAAAGAAGGAAGGAGCTTCTTGCAGAAAGGCTGACAGCCCCTGGGGCAAAATCTGGTCAAGAATGAAGGATAACCAAACCAGAATGACAGAGGTAAAAAATAAAATAAAATAAAAAGAAGAAAGAAGGGCTACTAAGGCAATTTTCCTTCTTTTTGAGACACAGACTCTTTTTTTTTTTTTTTTTTTTGAGACAGATTGCCGCTCTGTCACCCAGGCTGGAGTGCAGTGGTGCGATCTCGGCTCACTGCAACCTCCACCTCCCAGGTTGTAGCGATTCTCCTGCCTCATCCTCCCTAGTAGTTAGAATTACAGGCATGAGCCACCACATCTGTCTAATTTTTGTATTTTTAGTAGAGATGGGGTTTCACCATGTTGGCCAGGCTGGTCTCGACCTCCTGACCTCAAGGGATCCACCTGCCTTGGCCTCCTAAAGTGCTGGGATTACAGGCATGAGCCACCGCACCCAACCTACAAAAAGTTTTTAAAAATTATCCAGACATGGTGGCATGCCTGTGGTGCAGCTACTCAGGCTACTGAGGTGGGAGGATCACTTGAGCCCAGGTGAGCTCTGATTACACCTCTGCACTCCAGTCTGGGCAACAGAGCAGGACCCTATTTCTTTTTTTTTTTTTTTTTTAGACAGAGTCTCGCTCTGTCGCCTAGGCTGTAATCCAGTGGCGCGATCTCAGTTCACTGCAACCTCTGCCTCCTGGGTTCAAGCAATTCTCCTGTCTCAGCCTCTTGAGTAGCTGGGATTACATGCACCCACCACCATGCCCGGCTAATTTTTTTTTGTATTTTTAGTAGAGGCAAGGTTTCACCATGTTGGTCAGGCTGGTCTCGAACTCCTGACCTCAAGTGATCCTCCCACCTCGGCCTCCCAAAGTGCTGGGATTATAGGCATGAGCCACCATGCCTGGCCCAGAGCAAGACCGTATCTCAAAAAAAAATTTTTTTTAAATAGAAAATGAAGTCACATGGGAATGAGTAGGGCTTGTCCTTCAGCTGACATTTGGTCCCCTAGACTACGGCCACTTGACTGAATCCTAAACCCTGTGGCTGTCATCCAAATGGCAATGAGGGAGGGACATAGAATTCAAAAGGATAAACTTGGGGCTCCAAGAGTAGGACCAGGGAAAGCACAAACCCTGTTGGTGAGGAGGGTGGGGAGATGGACAATAAGCCTGCTCTAAACCCAAGGCAGGGTCACTAATGAACAAGTCAGAGATTTACAGTTGCTGTTTAGTGGGTGAGAACACCTATGGATCAGGTGCACATGCAGATTCCGATGTGGGAGGCCTGGGGCAGAGCTGAGGCTCCTCCATGTCTACTCAGCTCCTGGGCGATGCCACGCTGCTGGGTAGCACGCTCGAGGAACCACTAGATAGGCGTCTATCATTCTTCCCCAGTGGGCTGTAGAAACACTCGGTACTGCCTCGGAAATTAAACCTATGGTGACCTGGAGCACTTGAGGGAGCACTTACTCAAACCGTGTTAGAATAAGTAGGCAGGCCAGTTTTTATCTCATGATGGTCTAAGATCTGCAGCTCTCAAATAAAATTAATACCTGCACCCCACACAGTCAACAACACAAGTTTACTCATTTACAGCACTTACTGAGATATGGCTTTAACCATCTAACTCTTAGAATGAGTGCAAACTGATTTTTGGGTGCTAAAACCAGAAAGATAGGTTCTAAGGCAACAATGGTTGTAACACATCATTTCAACTGTTGGACCGTCCCACCTACCTGAGATGAGATAGTCTCCAGCACGATAAATGCTGTGAACATCCTTGTCAGCTTAACCCACTTGGGTTCATGCTGACAAAGGTGGGTTAGTGTTCCTATAATCTCCATCAGGGCCCCTGTGAGCCACACCAAAGAAACCTAAAATCTAGGTAGAAACAGCCTCTCTTTAAAAAAATGCAATGCAGCTCATCTTCTCTCCAGATTGCTGCTCCATGCTATTCGTATAGAAATGTGGTAGCTGCTACTAGGGGAGATGGCTGCCATGGGAAGTGTTTCATATGTCAGGAATCAGGAGGCCTAGAACAAATTGTTAAAATCAGAGTGCTTTTACCTGAAGAGGCTTCACTGAGCTTTATTAAACCTGCTGGGAACTGTCAATCCAGCCCAGGAATCCGTGCTTGGACTCAGAACTCTGGTCCACTAGGAACCTCAGCACTGTCAGTCTCTACTTCTGATGCTTGGGGGAGAGCAGCAGATGCCTTGACCTCCAGGGAACTGACACATAATAAAGGCTTTGTAAATGTTAACTATTATGATAATTTTCGTTTTACAAAGTGCAGCCAGAATACTGAAACAGGACTGTTAAGAAAATGCAGCAAGTTATTTTATTTTAATCCATTGTAGAAGGAGGAGGGGCTCCTCCCAGGCTCAATACAGAAACTAAATGAAGCATAGTGACAGGTCATACTCTGAGGAAGGGTGGTGAAGGCCCCAGGCTTGCCAGGAGGGAAGCATGGGTGAGAGATTTGGTTAACAAACTGGAGGATGGATGGAGATCCCGAGCTTGGGTGGATTAAAACATGAAGCCCAGTAGTTCTTGGAGGGACCAGCTCCCACCCTCCACAGCCTGCTGCCTGGAGGCTACAGAGCTCAAGTTAGTAGGACCCAGGAGAGAGGTACGTACCCCTCAGCAGAGGAGAGCTTGACACCTGACGTGGGAGACTCAGGAACAGTTCCCACATAAGAAATGCAGAGGACCGGCCCCCGTGAGCAACGGGGCTCCCCATGACGGGGATGCTGCCTGGTGGGCAGAGCAGGGTGACCCTGGCAGCCCCTCTACTCACCTCTTTGTGAGGCTCAAAGGATCTCAGAGGGCAGACATAGGAGGACAGAAATCTCTTTTCCTTTCTCCCTTTGCTCTTTCCCATTTTCACCTTCGACGGGAAGTCGAGTACAAGGAGACACTATTGCTATTATCAAGGGAAGGAATTGCTTGCCTCACAAGCACTTTTTGATGAAGAACATGAGGATCCAATGCAAAAGAAATGTGTCATTACAGGTCAATGTGGGGCTGCAAAGCGGGAGTTGTTGGCTTAAACCCACCTGGGGTGGGAGGAGAGAGCTGGGCCCAGGGGAGAGACGGGGAGAAAAGGAAGGAGGATGGGAGAAGAAAGAGGGGACATCTAGGGGCCATTTGAGAAGGGCCTGACGTGCACTCAAAGGCAAACCAGGGATGAAGAGTATGAAAATACTCTGAGGGACAGCCGATGTGCTACAGATGTATTTGGAATCTTTTTAGATCTCTCTGGTGGAGGCTACATCGCGAGGGCCTAACCGGAGGATTAATGGAGGATCCTTGGCAGCTTATTCAGACACCAGCTGGTAACAGCTTTTAGAGTTGGGCCTCTTGGTTTTTGAGGTAACGGAAATAACCTTTGTGAAAGTATGTGCAGATACTCCTGTGGGACCTCTAAAGCCACTCCTGGGCCAGGCGTGGTGGCTCATGCCTATAATCCCAGCACTTTGGGAAGCTGCGGCAGGTGGGTCACTTGAGGTCAGGAGTTCGAGACCAGCCTGACCAACATGGCAAAACCCCGTCTCTACTAAAAATGCAAAAATTAGCTGGGCGTGGTGGTGGGTGCCTGTAATCCCAGCTACTCTGGAGGCTGAGGCAGGAGAATCACTTGAACCCAGGGGGTAGTGGTTGCAGCGAGCTGAGACTGTGCCACTGCACTCCAGCCTAGGAGAAAGAACAAAACTCCATCTCAAAGAAAAAAAAAAAAAGAAAGAAAGAAAGAAAAGAAAAAGAAACATACTCCCCTCCTGCAGAGGGGAAATATGTCCGACAGAAGTACTGAGAGTTTGGGGAAGAATAAATGCCCCTATTTTAGCTTTGCTTATGGAAAAGAGATACTTGATGCAGGCTACCTCTATGAAAACAAGTACCTAGAAATACATGAAAGTGGATTGTAAGGTTGTGGGGGTCTTGGAAATTTATAGAAGGATCTGGGGAAGGTGCTAAATAAATGTTTATTACATAAATGAATGTTCGTGTGAATACATAAATAATAAATTCACGCAGGAGTTTGTATACCAGACATGCCTGCCATTCACTGTTCAGTCCCATCACTGGGAGGAGGGACCATGCCTCACCTACGGTCATGGCTTATAGGGTCACCTGTGGGCATAGCTGATTGGACCTTTGCCATCTGGCAACTCTGTAACGTAGCTTGATTTGAAAGATGAAATGAACCAATGAAATTATTTTGAAATTTTGGAGTATGGCATTAAGATACTTAATAACTCAGAGGTGCTAGTACCACAAGGTCTCGTGAATCTGGAGCCAGAACCATTAAGGGGCGGGGGCGGGCAGAGAGAAGTACTGCTTCCAAATATCTGATACCTGATTCTCTATTGAGAAGATCGGATATCAAAGGGGGATTTGGAAAAATCCCCATTGAGAAAATGGAGACTTTCTCATTGAGAATTCCAGCATTCCTTCTTGTAACCTAATGGCCTTGTCACATTGTGATATTCATGTCCAAGGCAAAGCTAAAATGAGCTGGCCAGGAGACACAGCACAACAGAAAACAAAGCAAACCAGCACGCTCGTTCTGCACACCCACTGCGTTCTCCTCTCTGAATATGCCCTCATGGTTGCTGAGCACACATCATTTGAATTTGCCTACAGCTTTACTTGCTGTGGTCCTGACCAAACTCTCCGTGACCCTCATCCAAATGCCACCCATCATTTGTCCGAAATTTCTGCATTTTTGTTGAGATTCTTTGGAGCTCTCCCTGGTCCAGCTTAGTTACTTAAGGACCAGGCTGTGAGTCTGGCATCAACCTCCGATCTAATCAGCTATGGACAGGGAGATGAGATCACATATTCCCTAGGGCTACTCCTTATAAGGGCTGGGTGGTCAGGAGAAGTTAGGTAAGAAGCGACAGTTTGGTCCCAGGCAAAACACCTGGAATGGTCATTTTTTTTTTTTTTTTTTTTGAGATGGAGTCTCCCTCTGCTGCCCAGGCTGGAGTGCAGTGGCACAATCTTGGCTCACTGCAACCTCCACCTCCCAGGTTCAAGGTATTCTCCTGCCTCAGCTTCCCCAGTAGCTGGGATCACAGGTATGCGCCACTGCACCCAGCTAATTTTTTTGTATTTTAAGTAGTGGCAGGGTTTCACCATGTTGGCCAGGCTGGCCTCGAACTCCTGACTTCAAGTGATCTGCCTGCTTCTGTCTCCCAAAGCGCTGGGATTATAGGTGTGAGCCACTGCGCCTGGCTCAGGCTCCCTCTTGGGGATTTCGTTCTCTGTCTACCTGGAGGACTGATATCTTTTCAATTCCTGAGGACTTTATTAGTTGGAACTGGAAAGTTTGCTGAATTTGGAATTCTTTGGAATTTTTCCTGAAGTCCACTACTTGCACCAAAACTTTCTTCAGTCAATTTGCGCTGTCATTCCAGAATTGTTGTATTTCAGGTTTCAGGGTTAGTTCCTATCTTCCCCTTCAAATGAAAATAATTCCAGTTTAAAGAAATCATAATATGACCGCATTGCTACAAGTTCTGGCTAGTGCTTGGAAAGTGGCTGTTCTCTCAGAAGCTAGGTAGATTGCAAAACACCTGCAAATTCTTCCCTATGGGGACATTGCACGGCTCTTTGCAATGTGACTTTGCAGCTCCTCTCATCAAGAGACAGACTCTGTTTCTCCACCCCTTAAATCTGTACTTGGCTGGGCCGTGTCAGGCCTGTAATCTCTCAGCACTTTGGGAGGCCGAGGCGGGCTGATCACGAGGTCAGGAGATCGAGACCATCCTGGCTAACATAGTGAAACCCTGTTTCTACTAAAAATACAAAAAAATAGTCGGGTGTGGTGGCGGGCACCTGTAATCCCAGCTCCTCGGGAGGCTGAGGCAGGAGAATGGCGTGAACCTGGGAGGCAGAGCTTACAGTGAGCCGAGATCGCACCACTGCACTCCAGCCCTGGCGACCGAGCGAGACTCCATCTCAAAAAAGAAACAATCTGGACTTGGCTTTGTGACTTGCGTTGGCCAACGGGACACTGGCAAACATGATCCAAGGAGAGGATAGTGCTTGTGCGCTGAAGTTCCCCTCCTCTTGCTGCTAAGACTCTTTTGCTACTCCATGAATGAGTCTGGGCTAGCATTCCTGAGGATGAGAGGCCATGTGGAGACAGGCCCCCATTATCCCAGCTATCCTAGCTGAGGAGCCAGGCACATGAGTGATATCATCCTAGTCCATGCAAATCCAGACAAGAACTATGCGGTCAACCCAGGGAATTGTGCAAAATAATAAAGCTGCTAAGTTTGAGGGTGGTTCATTATTCAGCCTTTGCTACTGGAAACTGGAGCCTTCTGGGAAGACCCTCTAGTGTCCTGCTTCTCTTCTAAGGTGAGGATCCAAGTCCTCACAGGATCTACTACCTCTGGATCCAGTGACCATTCAATATATCCTTCAGACTGCACAGATTCCAAATCCCCACCTTGATATCTGTCAACTCAGTGAAGTGGAGATTTTCTCATCGAGAAATCCAGTACTCTTTCTTGTATCCTAATGGCCTTGTCACGTTGTTACATTCTGTGATTACTCTTTTTTCTTCTCCAGTTATTGACAAGAAGAGGGGTAGGTATTGATAGCACAGACGGGAAAGAGGATGGCTCCGTGTGTGTGCAGGCGTGTGTGATGCAGAAGGAAGCCAAGAATTAGAATGAGTACATTGTTGAAACAGTGTCCAGTAGTTGAAAGGAAAGAAGTGTAGAGACAACGTGTACAGACCAGGCCGCATCTGATGAGTAGAACAAACAGCATCGAGAAATGGGACAATGTCAGTATCTACTTCATTTGGTAAACCACTTAGGAGGATGGTATCTGGCATACAGTCCGGGCTATGACGGTTATCATCCACAGGCCCTGGTAGTTTACACATGTGTCATGGACCCCCCTTCCTGCCGTGATGGAGAGTTGGTGTCTAGCAAGGTCCAGCCTTATATCTTCAGCAAATCATTTTGAGGCCTTAACAGTCATGTGAATCCAATTCTTTTTCTTGATAACAGACAGAAGATACCATGTATAATGCTCTTTATTATTATTTATTTATTTTTATGCTAGAAACGTGAAGCAGTGGGAGCAGAGAAGGACAAAGAAATCTGTAACAAGGGACACATGTTCTCAGGATCTCCTGGGCCTGTGTCACGGCGGAAAAGAATATTTGTAACTGTAACTGATTATGATCAATTAATTGTAAACACCACTGCACTCAGACCAGCCCGAACGATGCTCTTGAGGGCACATAATGAGTGTATATAAGTTGATTTGGGCAGTAGAGAACTAGGCAGGTAAGGCATCTTGTTGTCTCAGGTCCTCTTAGACATCAGTGGAAGATGCAAGGTTGAATGTTATCAGCCTGGTCCGCACCATCAAGGTGGGGTGAGGGATCTGTCTCTAGGACTGTCCAGGAGCCCCCGTCTCTGCTTTTCAGGGTTATCTCCTGGTCATTTGGACTCAGCCTTCTGAATTGTAAAAATTAGAGATTATATTCAGAAGTGTTAGCAACTAAAATTCATTCATTAAAAGATGCTCCTTGGACAACAAATAGAATGCTATTTATTATTCATATTCCAAGAATAGTTAAGTATTAAGAGATGTCTAAATTTGGATGAAAATAGCTAAGAATAAGTACCCACTTCTCCTATCCAAATTCATAAGAAAAATGTTTTTAAAAGACTAATGCTAGAATCACACTGAAAAACAGGAACAAGTCTGCAGTGGATGCTGTGATGTGCAGCCTAGATTCTCCTTTAGAATCTGGCGCTCACCCTCCCCCAACCCCTGCTGCCGAGTGTGGGGGCTGCTCATATATGAGCATTGTCCAGAAATTTCCCTCAGCTGAAGGAAGTTGCCTCGTCCAAGGTTTCACTCTCCCCTGGAACATCCTGCATGCAACGACTAGTCCATGAGGGGTACAAAGATCCAGCCCCCTTGCCTCTGTTGAGACAGATCTGAAGGGCCACCCAGAGCTCCCTATGGGATGTGCAGTGCTCCTGCACCAGGACTGCAGTTCAACTTCTCTCTTCTCCTATGCCTGCTTTCCTTCCCCCTCAATCGGGTTGTTCCTTAGAGCACTGCCCCGTAAACCTCCTGCAAGCAAATCTCAGAGATTCAGGCTCTCTCCCAAGAAACACAATCTCTGAAAAGTTTCATCAGTGACCTAGAGGCTGGCAGGCATTGTCCTCAAACAAGTTCCTTAATCTTTCTGAGCCTCAGTTTTCTCATCTGCAAAATGGGATGAGTAGCTGCTTCACAGAGGCGGCGCTGTGCTAGGCACAGGACAGGCGAAGGCTACACTTGTAGGTCAGTTACATGCACAGTCTCACATCACTGTTTTAACTTAAATCATTGAACAGTCTCAGTCAAGAGTTTTCAACAAACTTGTCATCAGGTCCCTCAAGTTTGGGACTTGGGTCATCTGACTCATTTACTCTATTTCCATGCAATTACATTATTCCTATGGATGTCACTTTTCTGTTTGTAAATACCCCACATTCTCTGGCTCCCAGTGGGAAAGGCTTATCCCTTTAATTGTTGATGTCACCAACTCAGCCAGTTCCCTATTACTTTGGGTTTTGTTACCAGGAATCTTCATTTCCTTTAGCTTCTCTCTGATCTGTTCTCTTAGTCTTCTAGGCCAAGATCTAGTCCCTTGGCCCCTTGTTCTGGATGCCACATAAGAAACAATATGGCAGAGGAGCTGGAGTTAGAGATTAACCAGAACTGAAACACCAACTCCCACATTCATGAGTTGTGTGGCCTTCTCAGACGCTCATGAGCCCTCCACACTTCTTGGCATCGGCTTGGCACCATATGAAGTCTCACTTTTCACCTGAACTCTACAGGTTTTACCCTTCAGAGATTATTGTCACACACCAGGTGGCCCACTCAGCCGAGGGTTCCACTGAAGACCCACCTACGTTGTAGCAAAAATCAGCTAAAGACATCAATAAAACTTAGAAGAGCCATGGAGGCCAAGAATAACTGCAGTCTTCTGCCTCAGGTCCTATGCTAATTCAGACTGTTTCCCCATCTTTTCAACTTTGTGTGTTTTGCATATTGATTAGCTTTGATAAAGCCTTCTTCAATTAAAATCAAAGTTGTCCCGGAAAGGAAAATGTTGACACTTAAATTGGATATAGCTGAAAAATATTGTGTGTGTGTGTGTATATACATTTTTTTTTTTAGACGAAGTTTCTTTCTGTTGCCCAGGCTGGAGTGCAGTGTCACGATCTTGGCTTACCACAACCTCCACCTCCCAACTTCAAGTGATTCTCCTGCCTCAGCCTCCTGAGCAACTGGGATTACAGGCACGCACCACCACGCCCGATTAATTTTTGTATTTTTAGTAGAGACGGGGTTGGTCAGGCTGGTCTTGAATTCCTGACCTCGTGATCTGCCCACCTCGACCTCCCAAAGTGCTGGGATTACAGGCGTGAGCCACCACGACCAGCCAAAAGATTATATTTTAAATCTTATTTTAACATTAGAATGTAAGATAAAAAGGTAAAAAGTATTTGCCTAGAACATTTCACATTGTGTGACATCTGGGAACAACAGGCTTTACTGTAAATTTTGCCCTAAGCACACTAATACATAATTTATTAGGTAGCACTATTCTTGCAGTTTAAATTTTGTTTGTAAGAGTTAGAGATTAACCACTTTAACCACTTGTAAGATATAACCGCTTTTAAAAATTTAAAAGCAAAACAACTTAGGATTCAAATTGTTTTAAATGTTTAAAAATCTACAAAATCTCCCTGAAAGATACTCTCTCAGTTTCTGGATTCCAGAAAATTCACTTAGAAATAGGGAGGGTTGGCCAGGCGCGGTGGCTCATGCCTGTAATCCCAGCACTTTGGGAGGCCGAGGCAGGTGGATCATGAGGTCAGGAGATTGAGACCATCCTGGCCAACATGGTGAAACTCTGTCTCTGCTAAAAATACAAAAATTAGCTGGGCATGGTGGGGCACACCTGCAATCCTAGCTAGCTACTCCGGAGGCTGAGGCAGGAGAAGCGCTTGAACCAGGGAGTCGGAGGTTGGAGTGAGCCCAGATGGGACCACTGCACTCCAGCCCTGGCAACAGAGTGAGACTCTATCTCAAAAAAAAAAAAAAAAAAAGAAAAGAAATAGTAAGGGTTTTAACATGAAAATATGTGGAAGCATTGCCAGAGCATTGCTCTGCTGCACCGGGCAAGCTTAACAACCAAACATGAGTTACAAATAAAAAAGACTAAAAATGGTCAAAGTCTTCAAAACTAGCTCATTAAAAGATGTGCAAAAAATTTACTCGACTTCACCAAGATTCTAAATAAAAGACAAAAATGCCTGAAAGTTCAACATTTCTGTGGGGACTGAAGTCATAAAACTCCTCCACCATGGTGCACAGAAATGAGCAATAATGTCAAAGTAGTAGCTGATAAAAACACATATTACCGATTTCTATTTGGATAAATTTATTTTACACTAAATATTTCTCTACTCTTTTTTTATTTATTCATTTATTGAGACAGAGTTTCACTCTTGTTGCCCAGGATGGAGTGCAATGGCACAATCTGGGCTCACTGAAACCTCTACTTCCTAGGTTCAAGTGATTCTCCTGCCTCAGCCTCCCGAGTAGCTGGGACTACAGGCACCCACCACCACACCTAGCTAATTTTTTGCATTTTTAGTAGAGGTGGGGGTCTCACCATGTTGGCCAAGCTAGTCTTGAACTCCTGACCTCAGGTGATCCACCTGCCTCAGCTTCCCAAAGTGTTGGGATTACAGGCGTGAGCCACTGCGCCCGGCCTCTACTCTCAGTTTCTACTTCTTCAGTCTCAGACTGCAGTCAGAAAGTTTCAGTTCAAATGTAAAATACAAAAGACATTTTTGAATGGGCTATGTAGTGCATCATCTAAAGACAAAGTGAATTCTGAGATTCTTCAACTATTTCTCTCACAGTTTCTCAGCATTAGTGAATATCAGTGAAAACAAAGGGCAATTAGAAAGACCAATGTATCAGCCAGGCTTCTCTAGAGAAACAGAACAAATAGTATATACTTTCTCTCTCTTCTCCTCTCCCTCTCGTGTTTAAAATGCTGTTCCTCTAAAGCTACTCTTGGAGAGATATATAAATGACATGGAATTGGCTCACATGACTGTAGAGGCTGAGAAGTCCCAAGATCTCCAGTTGGTAAGCTGGACACTCGAGAGAGCTGGTGGTATAGTTCCAGTCTAAGCCTGCAGGCCTGAGAACCCAGAGAGCAGACGGCTTAAGTTCCAGTCCAATGGCAGACGACTGATGTCCCAGATCAGTAGCCAAGAGGGGCAACATTCTCTCTTACTCAGCCTCTTTTTTACCTATTCAGGTCTTCAGTTGATTGGATGAGATCCATCCCCATTAGGAAGATAATCTGCTTTACTCAGTTTACCAATTCGAAGGTGAGTCTCACCCAGAAACACCCTCACAGACACACCCAGAATAATGTTTGACCAAATATCTGGGCACTGCATGGCCTGCCCAGTTGTTGACATATAAAATTACCTGTTACACCCAATAAGTAAGTTAAGGTGCCAGGCACGGTGGCTCACACCTGTAATCCCAGCACTTTGGGAGGTCAAGGCGGGTGGATCACTTGAGGTCAAGAGTTGCAGACCAGCCTGGCCAACATGGTGAAACCCCATCTCTACTAAAAATACAACGAATTAGCCGGGCATGGTGGTGGGTGCCTGTAATCCCAGCTACTTGGGAGGCTGAGACAGGAGAACGGCTTGAACCCATGAAGTGGAGGTTGCAGTGAGCAAAGATCATGCCACTGCACTCCAGCCTGGGTGACAGAGCAAGATTCCAAAAAAAAAAAAAAAAAAGAAAGTTAAGGTCAGGAAAGCAGATGCAGATTTTCAATCTGCTGGAATAAAGTGCTGTTGTGTGTGTTTATTTTTCTTTTCCTGACCTGGCAGTGTTTGTGACAATGCTGCCTATAAAACAGAAGATACTTGTTCATCTAGCACAGCTGTCTGGAAGATAATCTAGATTAAAGTCACTACGCCACGGTAGGTGACTAAGATGTGTTCTCTGAAATTATAAAGTGACTCAGGTTCTGAAAATCTGTGGAAAGAAATTTAAGGACAGAAAATCCTAACAGGTCTCAAGGAGCATCTGTTCATTACATCTTTTCCGAAAAGAAGTCCATCCTCTCGTTTTATCTTTTTGAACAAGACTTTCATCCTAGCACACACCTATGACCAAAAGTCATCAAAAGGAAGGAAAGGAAAAGCTTGAGGAACGAAAGAAAAGTCAGATGAGTGATTTTACATACACAATCTCATTCAATTTATTGCTCGCCAAGACCCATAAAAATAGATATTAACCTAGCAATTGCACTCTTAGGTATTTATCCCAGAGAAATTACAATGTACATTTACATAAAAACCCATATAAGAATGTTCAAAGGAGTCTTGTTCATAATAGCCAAAAATTTGGAGATGGTCCAAATGCCCTTTAATGAATAGTTAAACTGTGTACATCCAAACCACAAACGATCACTTAGCAATAAAAAGGAACAGATTCACAATAAATGCAACAACTTGGATGAAGCTCCAAGTATGCAGACTGGAAAAAAAGTCCCACATGCCTATATGATTCTACGTATGTAACATTATTGAAAATACAAAGTTTTGGAAGTGAACAGATTTGTGATTGCCAGGCGTTGACGGGGTCATGATGAAGACAGATGGGTGTGGCTGTAAAAGGGCACCAGGCTGTAAAAGGGTCAGAGTTCTTTGTGGTGGTGGCTAGGGAAGTAAATGCACAAATCTACACATGTGATATAGTTCTTTAGAACAAAAATACACATGAGTAACAGTGAAACTGAATAAAATTGGTAGATTATGTACATTTTAATATACTGGATGCAATATTGTATGATAGTTTTGCAAACTTGTATCTACCATGGGAAGCTGGGTAAAGGGTACGTGGAATCTCTCTGTAGTACTCTTGACAATTGCATGTGGATCTACAGTTATCCCCAAATAAAAATTTTAATTAAAAAAATATATAATAGTGGCCGGACGTAGTGGCTTATGCCTGTAACCCAAAGCTTTGGGAGGCTGAGTTGGGAGGATCGCTTGAAGCCAGGAGTCCTAGGTTGCAGTGAGCTATGATTATGCCATTGGACTATAGCCTGGGTGACAGAGCAAGAACCCCTTCTTAAAAAAACAACAAAACTATTATCTCCATTTTGTAAAGTAGGGAACCAACTCAGATGTGGTTTTGCTCAAGAACATTAAAATTAGTAAGCCATTAAAATTGGTGGAGCTAAGTTTTTTTATTTTTATTTTTTTTAAGTCTCACTCCGTCACCCAGGCTAGAATGCCTGGAGTGCACGATCTCGGCTCACTGCAGCCTCCACCTCCCTGGCTTAAGTGATTCTTATGCCTCAGCCTCCTAAGTAGCTGGGATTACAGTTGTGTGCCACCACGCCTGGCTAATTTATTATTATTATTATTATTTTTTTTTTTTAGTAGAGATGGGGTTTCACCATGTTGGCCAGGGTGGTCTCGAACTCCTGACGTGAAGTGATCCACCTGCCTCAACCTAGGTCTAAGTTTATATTCCTCCAACCCCTTTTTTCTCTGCAACCTTTCCCAATTTTAATGGAGAGAAAAAAATGCTAAAATGCAAATGGTGATTTTTATGTAGATTAACAAATTAATCTCATAGAATCAGCTGACCTGCAACTGATGGATTCAGAGATGAAAGATAATTCCTGCATAGAGCAGACATGACCTGAAGGCTGCTGTGCTGTGATTTCCAAGACACTCAAACCCACGAGGTAGAGTTTTCTCATATATTGCTGAATAAGATGTGAAATGTAACATCCTCTTAGAGATGTTCTGGGAATATGAATTAATAAAAATACTTAGGCCCTTTCACCCTGAAATGGCACAGCAGGGGCTAATATCCTATCATCTGTTTTTACTCACGGCACTTCTGATAACTCTCTGGACACTGACTGGGTTTCCTACAATTCAGTTCCATTCTGACAATAACTACCTGGACTTAGCATCAGGTTCCGCAAGTTTCAGTTCAGTTCAGTCCCACGAGAGTGCTCCCACTTTAGACGCCAGCCACATGTAGGGTCTCCAGGGTTTCCACAGTTCTGTCTGACTTGGCTGCAAAGTTAGGGGTCCCCACACCCTTTCCCCTTCACGGTAAACGATTTGCTGGAGCAGCTCACAAAACCCCAGAAAGCACTTAACTTATTATTTCCACTTTATTATAAAGTACACAGCGGTGGCTCAAGCCTGTAATCCCATCACTTTGGGAGGCCGAGACGGGCGGATCACGAGGTAAAGAGATCGAGACCATCCTGGCTAACATGGTGAAACCCTATCTCTACTAAAAAATACACACAAAAAAAACTAGCCGGGTGAGGTGGTGGGCGCCTGTAGTCCCAGCTCCTCGGGTGGCTGAGGCAGGAGAATGGCATGAACCCAGGAGGCAGAGCTTGCAGTGAGCTGAGATCTGGCCACTGCACTCCAGTCTGGGCGACAGAGCCAGACTCCGTCTCAAAAAAAAAAAAAAAAAAGGACACAGATGGACAACCACACGAAGAGGTAAACAAGGCGAGGTCTGGAGGGAACCCGAGGCCAGGAGCTTCTGTCCGCCTGGAGCTGAAATGCGCCATCCTCCCTGGATATGGATGTCTTTGCCAACCTGGAGGCTCTTCAAACCCTGTCATTGAGGTGTTTTTGTTTTTTGTTATTGGAGGTTCTGTTATGCAGGTATGATTGATTAAATCATTGGCCAATGGTGATTGAACTCAGTCTCCAGCCCCCCTCCTTCTCCCTAGAGGTCTGGGAGTAAGGCTAAAAGTTCCAACCCTCTACTCACGTGGTTGGCTCTTTTGGCAACTGGCCCCCATCCTGAAGCTATCTAGGGGCCCACAGAGCTCACCTCATTTGCATAAGCTCATATATGGGCTTGTTATGAATAACCAAAAATGTTCCTATGTCTCAGGAGGTTCTCAGGGTTTTAGAAACTCTGTGTCAGGAACTGGGATGAGGACCAAATATATATTTCTTATTGTGTCATACTTATACAGGCAAAAGCACCAGGACTTAAACGTGTGTGTGTACCTGTATAGACACATACACAAATCTTTGTATACACACACATATATTTCCTTGTGTGTGTATATTTATGTATATATGTATTCACTGTAGCATCATTCATAGTGCAAAAAATAAAAAAAATAAAAAAAACAGAATAATTCCTGTTAGTAGGGGAATGACTGAATAAGCCATGTCTCATACATATTCTATGGAGTATCAAGCAGTCTATTAAACACTGATGAGAAAAGCAAGATGAAGAAACACATAAAATATTATTTCACATTTGTAAATTGAAAAATGGCAAA
Source organism: Rhinopithecus bieti (assembly GCF_001698545.2). Taxonomy (NCBI): domain Eukaryota; kingdom Metazoa; phylum Chordata; class Mammalia; order Primates; family Cercopithecidae; genus Rhinopithecus; species Rhinopithecus bieti. Next base: position 882,499 of record NW_016824041.1, on the reverse strand, counting down.
AATCTATATATTTCCATAAGTACATGAGCATATACAAACATATACACATCTATACACTCATGTACTATATACATGTATATACACACACATGTATGATTAAATAAATATCATATCAGTCAGGATTCTCCAGAAAACAAAACAGAAGAGAAAGAGAGAGTAAGACAGAGAGACAGAGAAAATGATTTTACGGTATTGACTTACATAATTGCAGGCGCTGGCAACTTGCAGGGCAGGCTGATGGCGTGGAAATCCAGGCAGGGTTTCTCCACTGCAGTCTTGAGGAGAATTCCCTCTTCCTGGGGGGACCTCAGTTGTTGCTCTTAAGGCCTCAACTGATTGGGTGAGGCCCACCCACATTATGGAAGGCAATCTTCTTTACTTAAAGTCAACTGATTATGGATGTCAACCTCATCTACGAAACGCCTTCACAGCAACATCTAGACTAGTGTTTGATTAAATAACTATAGCTTAGGCAAGCTGACTCATAAAACTGACCATCACAAGTAAGAAGAAAAATATGCAAGGTCCTATAATAGTTTGTGAACATGGTCTACCTTGGGGGCCTAGCTGGGGAGGGAAAGCTAAGGTGAGTGGAAAGAGGGAGAAGGGAAGGTGTAACCAAGTAAAAAAAATGGGGGAGGCATATTCTGATCACCTCATACATTTAAGTATATGTATGTGTGTATAAAGAAGTTAAATATACTTTAACAAAACAAAAAGAAGGCCAGGCACAGTGGTTCATGCCTGTAATCCAGACACTTTGGCAGGCTGAGGTGCAGAGACTACTTGAGTTGAGGAGTTTGAGACTAGGCTGGGCAATATAGTGAGATCCTCGCCTTTAAAACAACAGTAATATTACCGGGACATAGTGGCATGTGCCTGTAGTCCCAGCTACTTGGGAGGCTGAGGTGGGGGAATGGCAAGCTCAGGAGGTTAAGGCAGCCATTGAGCCATGACCATACTACCGCACTCCAGCCTGGGTGACAGAAGGAACCCTGTCTCAAACAACAGCAACAACAACACACAAAGAGAAAGGAAAGTCCTCTTTTTCGACTTTGAAAACCTTAAGTTCGCTGTCAAGTTTCTCTTGTCTGGACAGAGCCTTCACACACTCCTGTGAGGCAGTACCCAGAGGAATCTTTGCCCACAGCATCCTGAAAATGCAAGTTGCCCTCTTGAGACAAAGGGGTGACTGCTGGCCGGTTTCTGCAGCGCTGTCCCCTACGGGCTCCACCTTGCTGTGTGCCGCATTCTGCCATGGCCCTCCGTCCTCCTCCCCAGACCCCAGACACAGCTGACTGGAGCGCGGTGAACCCGTGGCTTGCAGGGCTTCTCTCAAAAAATGAGTGAGTGTTACCAGGTATTTCCTGCAAACGTCAACCAAGCAATGAAAGCTGTTTCCAGGCCGTAGGGAGTCTTACAATGGGAAGGGAAGCTTGTCGGTGTGTGCAAGTGGCATGTCCAAGATGATGTGGAAGCAAGAGAAGCCCGACAGGAGAGCGAGGAGCAGAGCAAGCCCCGGGGAGTGGTGCAGTTGAGACCTAGCCACCCTGACTAAGAGGAGGAGATGGAGACCTCCTGGTTCCATAAAGTCTGGCTGGGCTTTGCTTCCTGGTCTGGGCCCTATGAAGTCTCGCCCTAACCTCATGAGACGCCCACCCCCTTTGCTCCAAATATCTCTCTGGGACTTCTCTGTTCCTTGCATCCCAAAAGCCCTACCTGGAAGGCTCTCGTGCAGCAGGATCCCAGCTGTCCTGAAAGGAGAGCTGTGGGGAGGAGGACTTCCACGCCTCCTTCACTGGGGCTGTCGGTTACTGCAGGGTCAGCCCCGGCAGGATAGGACGCTCATGGTCCCAGTAAGCACTGCCCTTTCTCACCCTCTCAACAGAATGCTCCAGAAGGCAAGTGAGGGTGAGATGATTTTAATGACACCCTGACTCTGTCCTAGTGTGTGTGTTTCTATGTTTGTTTGTTTTTGTTTTTATGAGAGGGAGTCTCACTGTCGCCCAGGCTGGAGTACAGTGGCCTGATGATCTCGGCTCACTGCAACCTACGCCTACTTGGTTCAAGCGATTCTCCTGCCTCAGCTCCTCCGAGGAGCTGGAATGACAGGCATGCGCCACCATACCTGACTAGTTTTTGTATTTTTAGTAGAGATGGGGTTTCACTATGTTGGCCAGGCTGGTCTCGAACTCTGGACCTCAGGTGATCTGCCCACCTCGGCCTCCCAAAGTGCTGGGATTACAGACGTGAGCCACCGCACCCCTGTGTGTGTTTTAATGACACATTTTGTGCCTGCAGGCACACCTCACCACTAATTATTGTGAGCCACTGACTCCTACACGATGCCTTATATGTATTCATCATTTCCCATTCCCGTAGGCACTTCGGAAAATCCGGAGGGAATAGCCACTGCACACAACCCTCCTAAGAGCAGGGGCGGCAAGGATCACCGCCCCCATTTCACACTAGAAGGAGCCTGTTTTCACATCAGCCAGGGCAGCTCCCAGGCCCATGCCCCTGACTGCCCCACGGAGCTGCCGGGTGGGGAGGAAGGGCAAAGGGATGGAAGCCACTCGGCCAGCTACCCAACTTGACTTAGTAAGAGCTGTGCTAGAACCATTAGAAAAACAGACATGAAAAATAGCAAAACCATCAAAAGCAGGAGATGAGGAATAGGTAATTCTGTTGCTACACTGTGAGAACATGTGTCTCCGCCAGGACATCTCAGAAAGGCTGCTATTCTCTGACCCAAGCCCCCTTCCCATTTGTGGTATAGTGGAGGCTCTACCTCTGGGGCCATTGGGCACATTTCATCTGTCTCTTTTATTTTTATCTTTTTTTTAGAGACAGAATCTTGCTGCTTTGTCACCCAGGCTGGAGTGCAGTGGTGCCATCCCAGCTCGCTACAACCTCTCATTCCTGGGCTCAAGTGATCCTTCCAAATAGCTGAGACCACAGGTGCGTGCCACCATGCCAAGCTACATTTTACATTTTTTGGAGTGACCAGGTGTCACTCTGTTGCCCAGTCTGGTCTTGAACTCCTGGCCCTCAAACAATCTTCCCGCCTTGGCTTCTCAAAGTGCTGGAATTACATACTTGAGCCACCTCTTTAGCCTCATCTTTTATTACTGCCTCTGTCATTTAGAGGGAAAGCACAGGCCCAGATTCTCTTGGATTCTCAATGAAAATTACTACTGAAAATGGGAGCTATCTGAGTCTTTTGGAAAGAAGGAGGCAGCAGCTGCTGCCTATTTACGTCTGGATTCAACTTTACAAAGCAATTTCTGAAGCATCTCCTCTGCCTTTCCACGCCTCAGACGACGAAAAAAACAGCAATAGTTACTCACCACAAAAACATCCCTGTTATTCAGGAAAGGTTAAATTATACCCACTCCACCCTGTTTTGGTGTAAAGAAGACAAAGAAGGGAGGAGAAAAACAGAAGTAACTTTCTTTAATTTCCTACAATTGCTAAGTAAACTGCCTGAATGGATTAGCTTATTCCTCATTCCATCAAGACAGTGTGGCGAGTTCTCAAAGACCTAGAGGCAGAAATACCATTTGACCCAGCAATCCCATTACTGGGTATACACCCAAAGGAATATGAATCATTCTATTATAAAGATACATGCGCATGTATGTTCATTGCAGCACTATTCACAATAGCAAAGATATAGAATAAACCCAAATGATAGACTGATAAAGACCCATCAATAATAGACTGATAAAGAAAATATGGTGCATGTGCACTATGGAATACTATACAGCCATAAAAATGAATGAGATCATGTCCTTTGCAGGGACATGGATGGAGTTGGAAGCCATCATCCTCAGCAAACTAACACGGGAACAGAAAATCAAACACTGCATTTTCTCACTTCTAAGTGGGAGCTGATTGATGAGAACAGATGGACACATGGGGGGAAATAATACACACTGGACACCTGTCAGGGGTGTGGGGGGAGGGAGAGCATCAGGAAGAACAGTTAATGGATGCTGGGTTTAATACCTAGGTGATGGGATGATCTGTGCAGCAAACCACTATGGCACAGTTTACCCGTGTAACAAACCTGCACATCCTGCACATGTACCCTTGAACTTAAAAATTGAAGAAAAAAATTTATAAAGTGCATTTTTGTGCTACAGATTAAGTATCCCTGATCTGAAATGCTTGGAACCAAAAATGTTTTGAATTTCAGATTTTTTCAATTTTTGAAATATTTGCAAATACATAATGAGATATCATGGGGAATGGGACCCAAATCTAAACACAGAGGTCTTTACCTTTCATATATACCTTATACACATAGTCTGAGGGTAATTTTATACAACATTTTTAATAATTCAATAATTCTGTGGTGAAACTAAGTTTGTATTAGAGTTCTCACTCACAGAATATTCTACTTGTGGTGTCGTGTTGGTGCTCAAAAAGTTTAGATTTTGGAGCATTTTAGATTTCAGATTTTTTTTTTTTTTTTTTTTTTTTTTTTTGGAGACAGAGTCTCGCTCTGTCGCCCAGGCTGGAGTGCAGTGGTGAGATGATCTTGGCTCACTGCAACCTCCGCCCCTCTGGTTCAAGCGATTCTCCTGCCTCAGCCTCACGAGTAGCTGGGACTACAGGCACACACCACCACACCCAGCTACTTTTGTATTTTTAGCAGACAGGGTTTCTCTATGTTGGTCAGGCTGTTCTGGAACTCCTGACTTCAGGTGATCTGCCTGCCTTAACCTCCCAAAGTGCTGGGAGTACAGGTGTGAGCC
>NW_016824041.1:861148-877677 GCF_001698545.2 Rhinopithecus bieti | reverse complement strand
ATTTTTTTTTTTTTTTTTTTTTTTTTTTTTGGAGACAGAGTCTCGCTCTGTCGCCCAGGCTGGAGTGCAGTGGTGAGATGATCTTGGCTCACTGCAACCTCCGCCCCTCTGGTTCAAGCGATTCTCCTGCCTCAGCCTCACGAGTAGCTGGGACTACAGGCACACACCACCACAGCCAGCTACTTTTTGTATTTTTAGTAGAGGCAGGGTTTCACCACGTTGGCCAGGCTGGTCTCGAACTCCTGGCCTCAGGTGATCCACCTGCCTCAGCCTCCCAAAGTGCTGGGATCACAGGCGTGAGACACTGCACCTGGCCCTACTAAATTTTCAAAGACTTTTTCCACTTGGCTCTCTTTTCCTCTTCTGTTTTTTTTCCCCCTTCACCTTCCATAACTGACCTCTTAGGGTCCAAGAGAAGTCTGATTGCACTGTTTATTTTCACCTCCTTGTTTGTACTTTCTCCTAAAGCAGGAGTCAGAAGCCTTTTTCTGTGAAGGGCTAGATCGCAATTTTTTTTTTTAAGATTTCCTTTTTTTTCCATTTTTTAACGTTAAGTTCCGGGGTACATGTGCAGAACACGCAGGTCTGCTACATAGGTATACGTGCGCCATGGTGGTTTGCTGCACCTATCAACCCGTCATCTAGGTTTTAAGCCCCACATGCATTACATGCATTAGCTAGGTAAGTTTTAAGCCCCACATGTATTAGCTATTTGTCCTGAGCATCTGTCTTTTTTTTCTTGAAGGAAAGTTGCACATCAGACAATATTAGTAAAAACTCATCTCCACATGTTTTGGGACTCAGTGACTGTGGACTTTCCTCATGAGTTTGTCACAACCAAACCGATATTGACCCACAGTGGTCAGGGAGGTATTTTTTTAAAAAAGAGCGAAACGAAGAGACATAGCAATAATATGGCACCATCTGCAGGTTAACTTGTAAATTACAATGATTTGTGTTGCATTTAATGTACTAGTTCTTCATTTAACTTTCCTGCTGGGCGGTCATTTCAGATCACCATCAAAAGTTACAAACTGAAAACAGTAGAGGAAGACACTAGCCCTGTGTTTCTGAATCAGTATCATCGAAATGCTTTGGAACCATAGAAAGGGCAAAGTACATTCCACATGTTGAAGGACAGTGCCTGGCCCTGTGGGGTGTCATCCCCAAGCTGTAGGCGCAGTGGCAACCCCGGGGTTCATCTCAACACCCATCAGGTCACTAGCTTTTTGGGTAATGAACTGTATGGTCGGGATCAGCAGGTCCCTTGGTTATGTACCCCCTGCCTCACCTCATTCACTGTAGAATGTCCTAGGCGCTGTTACTCTGGATCCCATGTCAGTAAATCAGGTACTCAGTGACCCTTAGGAAAGGCTATTGATGTAGTGGATCATTGTGATGTTCTGCAAAATGTCCCCAGAGTTTAAATCTCTTTATTGTATTATGACAGAGACATGAGAGTTAACTTAGCCCTGGGACAAAATTGTAAAAGTGAATTGTGAACTGCAAAATAATAATAATAAGAATGAATGAAAATATAAACCACTTTTGATCATATTTCCTCATGGGGATAGAAAAGAACACAGTCAAAATCAAATGCGAAATCAATGGCTTCATATCATGTACCTAAGACTGCATGAATCTCTTCCAGCCAGGGTGCCATATCTGAACCAATTTGGGTCTGCTACTTGGCTGAGTTGCATAATCTACTATCCCAGGACAAACCAGGGGTCCTCATGATCCAGACTGGTTAATGAAATGGATGGTTGGGCACAGTGGCTCATGCCCATAATCCCAGCACTTTGGGAGGCCAAGGCAGGTGGATCACCTAGGTTGGGAGTTTGAGACCAGCCTGGCCAACATGGTGAAACTGTCTCTACTTAAAAAAAAAAAAAAAATTAGCCAGGCATGGTGGTGCATGCCTGTGGCCTCAGCTACTTGGGAGGCTGAGGGATGAGAATCGCTTGAACCTGAGAGGTAGAGGTTGCTGTGAGGCGAGATCGTGCCACTCCACTCCAGCCTGGGTGACAGAGCGAAATTCCAACTCAAAATAAATAAATAAATAAATAAATAAATAAATAAATTACAAGGAGCACCAATCCACCATGTTTTAGATTCTTACGGCACCAATTTCGGCCATCTCCCTCCATCTCCCTCTGTGCATCTCATAATGCCCCCTTCTCCACTCTCCCATGGTCCCCTCCTCCCCCAGATGAAATATACACAACATATCTATTTTGTTTGCTGTCTTGGCAGAGTGGATCGGGTCAGTTTCAGAAATTTCTACTTGGCTTTCCCCATGGAATGCCCTCACCCCACAGGCCAAAGACCCAATGGGGAGGCTATGCCAACTTCTGAGAATATTTACCTCATTTATGCATTTGTGGACTGGGGACATGACTGCCGGTGGGCCTGTAGTCTTACTGAATCCACTGTGAGCCACCAGGCCATGGACAGGACTCTATGGATCACCTGGTCGCCATGTGTCCCACAGAAGCAGAGTGAGGGCAGCTGCAATGCTGTGGCAGCTCTCAGGGTATCAATGTCAGTTCTGACCCTGTTCCAACAGTCCTCCAAATACTTCAAATACTTGAGTATTTCCCCTTCCCTCGTGAATAGTTCTGTGAGATCTTAGGTCCCCTTGCAGAAGGACTCAGGATATCATGACTGTGCTCATTTGCCAGGCTGTTACAGGATCTGTCTCTTAGATACCTGGCCCTCCTCCCAGTCAGGGGCTTCAGGGTTTGAAAGCTGGCTCATATTCAGAAACTAGGCAGGTGGTCCTGACTTTTATTGGAGCACCCATCCTCAGTCTCCTGATTATCCATCCTGGATTTCTTCCCATGACACAGGTTGAGAAGCATCCCTGTCTACACGGGTATTTTGCTGCTAGAGATGTGGTCCTCTAAGAACTATATCCATAGCTCTCTGTGGTCCAGGCTCCCTCAGCTGCTTCTCTGAGCTTTTCCCTGATTGCGGTCATTGCTTCCACCTGCCTTCTGAGGGTTAAGTGCCACCATCTAGTTCTCCTATTTTAGGTTCTTGTCATTCCACTTGCTATCGGTAAGCCCAGCTCTGTCGAACCCTTCCAACTGTCTGCCCAGGCTGGCAGAGGAGAGCCACCACTGAGCTTCCGAGTGACATGGGAGCTTTACATCTTGGTAGAGGATGTTTTCTCTGAGCCTTCCTGTGGAACATAAATATCTGGAAGTGGTCTGGTCTTGGATAGCAATTCACTCTATTATGCACACCTCCCTGAGCCTTACAATCCCTTAATCCACTGTCTGACTTATACTTCTGATATTTTAACATTACCTAGCATGGGCATCCTCTTTTTCCATGGTCTGAAAGCTGTCTGTACTAGCGTCTGTGGCTGCCGTAATAAATGAACATAAACTGGATGGCATAAAAACAACAGAAACTGTTCTCTGACAGTCCTAGAGGTCAATATGTCATCAGGGCCATGCTCCCACCAGGCCTCTAGGGGGAGAATCAGTTCCTTGCCTTTTCCAGCTTTTGTTGGTTTCCAGCATTCATTAGCTTATGGCTGCATCACTTCACTCTCTGCCTCTGCCTTCACATGGCCTTCCCCCTGTTCTCCATTATCTATCTATGTGTCTCCTATAAAAACACTTGTCATTGGATTTAGGGCCCACCCAGATAATCAAGAACGATCTCATCTCAAGATCCTTAATTCTGCCAAGACCATTGTCCCAAATAAGGTCACCTTCACAGGTTTTAGGGATTAGGATGTGGACATATCTTTTGGGTTCGCGGTGGGGGGCACCAAACTCACGATGTCATCCTAGTTCCAAATGTACACCATCTCCTCAGGTCTTTATTGGGGAGTTAAATCCTATATCTCTGGCCAGGGCTCTCCAGTCAATACTCTTCCCCATGCACCTTTATATTCTGGCCCCCTTGACCAAGTACCCCCAGAATCCAGTCTTATTCATACCCCCTGACACTTTCTGGTACCTGTTAGCTGGGTCACCAGCTCTTTGTGAGTTTAAGCCCTTTCTTCCCCAGTGCAACCTCGGCTGGGTTATGCTGGAATTTAAACCTATACTAGTATCCAAGAAAGAATCTGGGGCTCATCCTGGAGGGAGGGCACAAGTGGCTTGAAGGGAAGAGGCCTCTGCATTGTCTTCAAGCAATGGGGCTGGGGGTGGACTGGCTCTTGCTATGGAGGGATAGCCCACATTTGTGGGGCTGGAGAGTCCAGAGGAAATTAGAAGTTCAAGGGGGTAGGGCATCAACACAGATGTTTGCATCCCATCCCATATGTCAGAGTCCTATTCTTCCCCAGTCAGGGCCCTGAACTTGACACAGCAGATCTGGCATTGTTGAGAGTGTCACCTTCTCTGGTCTCAGATGATTAATTCTTAGCCCTGGTCCTCAGCTTTCTCTGGCCTCCCAGTGCGAAAGAGTTACTCTGTACACTTCCAAAGAGGTTCTCTGGCATTCATACTCCAATTTCAATTGCTTGGTAATTGCTTTCAACCTTTCGTTATCTTTTTCTAGATAAAAGGAGCTTAACTGTATGGCCATTCTCCAGGCTGCTGCTCTAAGCAACAAGGGCTGAGTCTACCAGCACCTCTAAGAAGTGCGCAGAATTCCTCCCAGCATTTGGGAGCTGGGGCACTCGTCGTTGGCTCTCATCCTCGGTTGTGGGAAGATTGCCACCAGATGCGTTCATTCCATGCATCTGGCACACTAGGGTGCACTTGGGGGACTCACATGATTTGGAGAAGGCAGAAAAGCAGAGCTGTAGAGAACAGGCTTGAGGCAAGCAGGCAGCTGAGCTCTTATGGAACTGTCTACCACAGCAGCAGCTGAAATCAGAGGCAGGCCCAGGGGCAGGATGCAGGGTACCAGAATCTGCTGCTACTGCATGCACATTTCCAATTAGTTTATCAATGTTAAATTTTAAACTTTCTATATCCACTTGTGTTCCTTTCCAGAGTTCAAACATTGAATTACTTGTGCAATGGAAGGAGTATTACCAGGACCCAGATGCAGTCCAAGGGAAAAAGGAAACAAAAGGAGACACACACAATAAGGGGTGTCTCATTGTGGTTTTGATTTGCATTTCCCTAGTGACTAGTGATGGGAAACATCTTTTCATGTGTTATTGGCCATTTGTTTATCCTCTTTGGAGAAATATTTATTCAAGTCCTTTGCTCTCTCTCTCTCTCTCTCTCTTTTTTGAGTTAGAGTCTCACTGTATTAGTCTGTTCTCAAACTGCTCATAAAGACATATCTGAAGCTGGGTTATTTATAAAAGTAAGAGGTTTAATTGACTCACAGTTCCACATGGCTAGGAAGGCAAAGGAGGAACAAAGTCACACCTTATATGGCAGCAGGCAAGAGAGAGTATGCAGGGGAACTCCCCTTTATAAAACCATCACATGTTGTGAGATATCTACTATGACAAGAACAGCGTGGGAAAGACCTACCTCCATGATTAACTTACCTCCCACTGGTTCTCTCCTATGATACATGGGAATTATGGGGACTACAGCTTAAGATGAAATTTGGGTGGGGACACAGTCAAGCCATGTCACTCACTGTGTTGCCTAGGCTGGTCTCCAACTCCTGGGCTCAAGTGATCCTCCCACATTGGCCTCCCAGTAGCTGGGACTGCAAGCATGAGCCACTGAACCCCACTCCTTTGCACATTTTATTTTATTTTATTTTATTTTATTTTATTTTTTGAGACAGAGTTTCGCTCTGTCACCCAGGCTGGAGTGCAGTGGCCAGATCTCAGCTCACTGCAAGCTCTGCCCCCGGGTTTACGCCATTCTCCTGCCTCAGCCTCCAGAGTAGGTGGGACTACAGGCGCCCGCCACCTCGCCCGGCTCGTTTTTTTGTATTTTTTAGTAGAGACGGGGTTTCACCGTGTTAGCCAGGATGGCCTCGATCTCCTGACCTCGTGATCCGCCCGTCTCGGCCTCCCAAAGTGCTGGGATTACAGGCTTGAGCCACCGCGCCTGGCCCCTTTGCACATTTTAAAATCAGATTGTTTTGTTTTTCTTGTTGTTGTTGAGTTGTAGGAGCTGTTTATATATTCTGGATATTAACCCCTTATCAGATGTGTGATTTGCAAACATTTTTTCCATTCCATTGGTTGCCTTTTCACTCTGTTGATTGTGTCCTTTGATGCAGAGAACTTTCTAAGTTTAATGTAGTATAATTTATCTATTTTATGACTGGGACTTATGGCTCACACCTGTAATCCCAGCACTTTGGGAGGTCGAGGTGGGTGGATTGCTTGAGCCCACAAGTTTGAGACCAGACTGGGCAACATGGCAAAACCTTGCCTCTACTAAAACACACAAAAATTAGCCAGATGTGGTGGCATGTGTCTGTGGTCCCAGTTACTTGGGAGGCTGAGATGAGAGGATTGCTTGAACCTGGCAGGTTGAGGCTACGGTGAGCCATAATCATGGCAATGCACTCCAGCCTGGGCAACAGAGCAAGACTCTGTCTCAAACAAACAAAACATTTATCTATTTTACTTTTATTGCCTGTGCTCTTGGTATCACAACCAAGAAACCATTGTCAAATCCAATGTCATCATAAAGCTTTCCCCCTATGTTTTCTTTGAGAAATTTTATAGTTAAGGCCTTACATTTAGGTATTTGATCCACTTTATGTTAATTTTTGCATATGGTGTAAGGTAAGGGTCCCACTTTATTCTTCTGTGTGTGGACATTTATATTTTCCCAATATTATTTGTTGAAAAGACTCCTCTCTCCTTGAATGGTCTCAACACCCATGTAAAAAGTCATTCAATCATATAGGCAAGGGTTTACTTCTGGGCTTTCTCTTCGACTCCATTGGTTTATATGCCTGTTTTTATGCCAGTACCACACTGTTTTGATTATTGTTACCATATATATATATAAATTTTATGTATGTATAAATTTTATGTAGCTCCTACAACTTTTTGAGACAGTCTTGCTCTGTTGCCCAGGCTGGAGTGCAGTGGCACAATCTAGGCTCAGCTCACGGCAACCTCCGCCTCCCGGGTTCTAGAGATTCTCATCTTGTAATACATTTTGAAATCAGGAAGTGTGATGCCTCCAGCCTTGTCCTTCTTTCTCAAGCTTATTTTGGCTATCCAGGGTCTCTTGAGAGTCCATATAGGATAAATTTTTTAGGGTAAATTTTTTTATTGGAATTTTTAATAGGGATTATTTAAGTTTGCTTAATGTAATCATAATGCATATGATTTTATGCCCCAGACAAATATGATATCATAATCATAATCATTTGCTAAATGATTACATTAAGATTATTTTGGGTAGTGTTCACATTTTAACAAAACTAAATCTTGCAATCGTGAGCACAGATATCATTCCATTTATCTGTGTCTTCTTTAAGTGCTTTCAGCAATGCTTTAAAGTTTTAGTGTACAAGTCTTTTGTCTTCTTGGGTAAGTTTACTTCCAAGCATTTTATTTTTTTGATGCTATTGTAAATGAAATTACTTTCTTAACTCTCTGCAGCCTCTTTCATGCTCTGAGCAGAACTGCATTGCATGCAATGAATCACCTAAACTCACAGGCAAGAATGTATTACTTTTGTAATAATGTAAATTTTTCTAAAATCACAAAATAGAAAATTCATCTTATTTGTTTTTGACGTTTTAGCAGATGATGTGGTCAAATAAATAAATATAAGGAGAGAAAGAGAATTGCTGTGTCTGTGTCTGCCTGTTTGTCTAAGATACTTCTGTTGTTTGCTTTCGCCCAGTGTCTCATGCTTTGAGGAGAAGCTCATTCTCATTGACGTGATTTACTTTGGCTTATAGGACACCAGAGCATGATGCAAATAGTGGCTTAATCAGTGCTTGCGCATTGGGCTTGTTCTTTTCAAACCTGTCCCCCCCGATTCTGCAAGGCTATCCTGCTATAGGACAAGACAACATGTAGGGGAGAACAGCCATGTGGAGCAGACCCGAGTGTCCCAGCTTGGCTCCCAACAGACAGCAGCCACATGAGTGAGCAGAAAAGCAACTTCCAAGGCTGATTTAGCTACTGTTGCTGTGGAAGGAATGTCAAAACTTTCAGCAAAGGAGTCCGATGCAGATCTGTTGATATGACATCACTCCACAAGAAGACCAACTGGTAGCTTTGTGGCAAGTTGACCACACTGGGTTACTTCTATTCTGGGAAGACAGAGATTTGTTCTAACAGGAATAGGCATGTGTTGCAGGCATAGGTTGTCTTTTCCTGCCATGGAGCCTCCTCTGGTACCACTATTTGAAGATTGAACGAATGTCGATTCACCAGGATTGAGTCAGACCAGCCGACCCTGTGACCATGATGTCAACTTACTGTATCACCTGTCACATCATCCAGAAGCTACAGACTTAAAATGCATTGGAATAACTTGTAGATGGCCCTATTCAAGTACCAGCTTAGAGGCAACTCTCTATGAGAATGAGACATCACCCTCCAGGATGGCACATACACATTGAATCACACAGCATTGATAAGGAGATGGCTCCCCAGTAGGAAGAATATATTGGTAATGAACCAAGGGATGAAGCAGAAGTGTCCTGCTTCCTGTCCCTGCAACCTCTCTTTCTGCAGTGCTAGAAATCCTGGTCAAAAGGGGGCATAGTTTTATCAGGGGACACAGCAAAAGACCCCACTAAATTGCAGCTATGCCTGCTGCCTGGGGATTTGGGGCTTCTTATAATTGGGACCAGCAATAAAAGAGAAGAGTCACAACCTTGGCAGGGCTAATTGACCCTGATCAGCAGGAGAAGAAAGGCTGTGGTTCCACTATGAGGGCAGGGAAGACGTGTGGCACCGCTGATCCACTTGTGCAACCCATGGTATTCCCCTGGCCAGTTGTGATGATAGATAGACAAGTGCAGGAACACTTTTGGTAAGGGCATCGTGGCCAGAGTTCAGACCCGATGGGAATGAGGATCAGGGTCACACCACTGAATAAGCCAGGAGGTAAGCTGCAGCGGTGAGGGGGAATCTAGAATGGGGAGTGGAGGAAGAAAATGAAAAGTATCAGTCATGGCCCTGAGACCAGCTGCAGCAGCAAGGGTTGTAACTTGTGCTTCTGAGCCATCTGCTTTTACCTTTCCTCCAGGAAGAGAGACCCACTGGAAGGCTGGAGGAGCTGCTCCCAGATGCAGATGAAGAAGTAGATTTGAGCAGCACAGTGGTGCACCTAGTGGAGGTGGACATCGAGATCCTCTTCGAGGAATGATTTATCAATATAGTCTTCCCCGACCCAGGTGCCATGTGTTTTCTGTCATATTCACATATGCAAATACATCATTATGCAAGTGGGGTAATAGCTGGGACACTTCATGGTTCATATCAAAACACAGAGTGAAGGGAACATCCTCTGGGCCATCTCAGGGTGTGAGTTTGGGACGGGGGTGGCTCCTGGTTAACATTTCTGTCCACTGCAGCATTCCTTTTCCCCTTTGCTTTTAGATTCTTTCCTTTGCATCACACCAGGAAAATTTGACATCTTAATTTTATTGTGTATAGATGACTGTTGAATCCAAGTCTTACCCACTGAATCCATCAAATTGTTAAAGACACTTCTAGATGCTTGAGCAGACACGTGAAATCCAGAATCCCCAGTAAGCGCATCCCCACCAATAAACTGACCAAATGCAATGTTAGTCTGTTCTATCACCTTTAGAATCCATCCTGACATATATTTTTTAGGTTCCTCCCAAGATATGTTAGCAAAAGCTTGCAATGTTTTGAAAAATGAATTATCTCTTCCTGGGACACATGTTGTACTTTTCTCCCTGAAATAGGCTGAGCTCTGACTCCATTAAAGTTCTGAAAGCAATAAAGAGTGAAGGAGTGGCTATTGGGGAGAATAGGCATCTTCTTGCAAGATAACTGCCTCAAAGTCATTACAAGGTTTTCAAGCAAGAGAAAGCCAATCTTCTTACACATATGAAGAAGTGTTGCTTCTCCTGGCAAGAAATACACAGTGAATCAGGGATTCAAAATTCTCAGCTTTACCTAAGTTCACCCAGATGTCTCTATCCTTCCCAGTCAGTGCTCTTGGCAGGAGACTTGGCAAGTCTGTGAAGTCAACTTACATTGTAATTCTGCAACCCACACAATCAAGTTCTTATTTTCAATGAGCATTACCTTGCAGCTACACAAAATAACAAATTTTTTTAAGGGATGCCATAGACACACTCTGGTTCTCTGTGTTCCATGTTTTGAGCTTTTTTGTTCCCCTGTAAGCTCTTCATTGTAGTCCAAAATACTCACACCATCTGTGGTAGGCAGAATTCTGAGAAGGCACCCAAGATTCTC
Source organism: Rhinopithecus bieti (assembly GCF_001698545.2). Taxonomy (NCBI): domain Eukaryota; kingdom Metazoa; phylum Chordata; class Mammalia; order Primates; family Cercopithecidae; genus Rhinopithecus; species Rhinopithecus bieti. The sequence continues at coordinate 867,353 of NW_016824041.1, read as the reverse complement.
ACCCATGGTGTACAGACCTTGTGTAATTTTCTCCCCTAAAGTGTAGGTGGAGCCCGTGAATTTGATGGTATATTAATACCATGATTGTGTTATATTTTAAGACAAAAAAATTTTGCAGATGTAATTAAAGGTACTAATCAGTTGACTATGAGTTTATCAAAAGGGAGATTATCCAGGTGGATCTGACCTAATAATATCAGCCCTGTAAATCATGGTCTGTGGGTCAGAGAAAGAAGAAGGCAGAGATTTGAAGCAAGGGAGAAATTCAAAGCAAACTAGATTCTCCATTGCTGTCTCTGAAGACAGAGGCAGCCATGTGGCAAGGAACGTGGGTAGCCAATAGAGGCTGATGATAGCTCCCAGCCCCACACTTTGAATTTAGCCTTGTAGGGCCCTGAGCAGGGGACACAGCTATACTGCATTTACAAACTACAGAACTGTGAACTGATAAATGGTTGTTTTGTTTGTTTGTTTGTTTTGAGATGGAGTCTCACTCAGGCACCCAGGCTGAAGTGCAGTGGTACAATTGGCTCACTGCAACCTCCACCACCTGGGTTCAAGCAATTCTCCTGTCTCAGCCTCCCAAGTAGCTGGGGTTACAGGTGCCCGCCACCATGCCCTGCTAATTTTTGTATTTTTAGTAGAGACAGGGTTTCACTATGTTGGCCAGGCTGGTCTCAAACTCCTGATCTCAAATGCTCCACCTGTCTCGGCCTCCCAAAGTGCTGGGATTGCAGGTGTCAGCCACCATGCCCAATGTGGGTGTTGTTTTAAGCTGCTAAGTGTGTGGCACTTCATTATCTAGCAAAGAAAAACTAATACAACAGTTGACAGCTCTTGTAGTAATCATTATCAACAAAGTGGTCAAGTGCAGCAGCTAACTAGTCTCCTAATAGTTGCTTTATTAGGCATTTCATCACAATCACAAGAGGTGATAATGTAATTAATCATAATGCTATGGCATGACATGCATTACTGTTCTGTTTGCAAGGAGCTCAGCATTCTTTTTAAGGCAAGTGGCATTTCCAAGCTAATCCCAGAATCTCTCTCTCTCTCTCTCTTTTTATAAAGATGGGGTCTTGCTATATTGCCCAGGATGGAGGCTCTTTGCAGGCACGATAATAAGTGCACTTCAGCCTTGTATTAGTCTGTTCTCACATTGCTAGAAAGAAATACCTGAGATTAGGTAATTTGCATATATATAAAAAAAGAGGTTTAATTGGCTCATGGTTACATATGTACAAAAAAAAAAAAAGAGGTTTAATTGGCTCATAGTTCCACAGGCTGTACAGGAAGCATGATGCTGGCATCTGCTTGGCTTCGAGGGAGGCCTCAGGAAACTTACAATCACGGCAGAAGGCAACAGGGTTGCCAACACTTCACATGGCTGGGAGCAAAAAGAAGAGGTGGGGGGGAGGTGCCATGCATTTTTAAACAACCAGATATCACTCACTTTACAGTACCAAAGGGGAGTGGTGTTAGCCATGAGAAACTGTCCCCATGAACAAATCACCTACCACCAGGCCCCACTCCAACACTGGAGATTACAATTTAACATGGGATTTGGGTGAGGACACAGATCAAAACCATATCAAGACTCAAACTCCTGGCCTCAAGCGATACTTCTGCCTCAGCCTCCTGAGTAGTTAGGACTACAGGCACATGCCACTCTGCGTTAGACTCTCTCTCTCTCTTTTTTTGGAGACAGAGTCTCACTCTGTGGCCCAGGCTGGAGTGCAGTGGCACAATCATGGCTCACTGCAACCTCCACCTCCAGGACTCAAACGATTCTCATGCCTCAGCCTCTCGAGTAGCTGGGTCTACAGGTGTGCACCACCACACCCAGCTAGGTTTTGTATTTTTAGTAGAGACGGTGTTTCTCCATGCTGGCCAGGCTGGTCTCGAACTCCTGATGTCAAGCCATTCACCTGCCTCAACCTCCCAAAGTGCTGGGATTATAGACTCTCATTTTTGATAGTCTGTTTCCTAGAACCTCTCCTGGTAACAAGCCTGAGTCAGGTTTAGAATCAGGAAAGAAGCAGCCACATAATGTTATTTCAATGGAGGGAATTCACTAAAGGTAATTGGTAACACATGTGTTGAAGAGCCGACCAAACAAGCATCAAACAAAATGAAATAAAGCACCATGCTAGTATAAAATAACTTCTTCCCTCAAGGGTTGGAGGGAACAAAGAGAAGAGTCTGGAGTTTTTGGAACTGAGAGGCTTGGTGAAGGAGGCAATCATGGGTTGAGTGGTGTTCTCCAAAAGTTCAGGTCTACCTGAATGTGACCTTACTTGGAAATAGAGTCTTCGCAGATGTATGTATCAGGTTAAGATGTTCTACTAGGCCAGGTGAGGTGGCTGACGCCTCTAATCCCAGCACTTTGGGAGGCTGAGGCAGGTAGTTCAGGAGGTCAAGAGATAGAGACCATCCTGGCCAATATGGTGAAACCCCGTCTCTACTAAAATTACAAAAATTAGCCAGGTATGGTGGCGGCCACCTGTAGTCCCAGCTACTCAGGAGGCAGAGGCAGGAGAACGGGGTGAACCCGGAAGAGGGAGCTGGCAGTGAGCCGAGATGGCGCCACTGCACTCCAGCCTGGGTAACAGAGTGAGACTCTGTCTCAAAAAAAAAAAAGTTCTACTAGATTAGAGTGTACCCTAAATCCAATGACTTGCGTCCTTATCAGAAGGCCATGGAAGACACAGAAGACAAGGGGAAAGACATGGTGCGAAGACAGAGGCAGAGATTGGAGTATTGCAGCTACAGGCCAAGGAATGCCAGTGATTGCTGGCAACCACAGAAGCCAGGAGAGGGGCGTTGTTGCACCAACATAACAACACGCCTGACATAATGTCAATTACCAGCAACTCACCCTCCTCCTTACCCCATGCTTGGAATTTCTCCCTCTCATTTCTCCAATCCACAATCACTTTGACCCCAATGGGACTTCACTATGACTATCACTCTTTTAACTTCCCCCCTTTGCAATACTACCATATCCTTTCTTCCCTTCTTATTCAGCTAAATTCTGTGGTCAATTATTATCCATGACTTTCTTCTTGAACCCTGAGCTCTTCTTGCCTCTCTTCTCCATCATTTCAGGCAGGCTCCACCACAACCCTGATGAAATCCAACTCTGCCTGTTCCGTGGCTTGACCCCTATAGAAAAGCCGATTCAACCCTGCAGAATATTTTAAATTTGTGGTCACTCACCGTTATGTGGGCTGTTCATTCTCCCTGTTTCTCTGGATATTATTTCATCACTTATTGCCTCCTCAAGCCTCTACAAACACCCATCCTGCCTGTCAGTTGTACTGTCAGCTGATAACATGCATCCACTTCTCTGAGAAAGAGTAAAATGCCAGGCGTGGTGGCTCACGCCTGTAATCCCAACAACTTGGGAGGCCGAGGTGGGAGGATCACCCGAGGTCAGGAATTCGAGACCAGCCTGGCCAACATGGCAAAACCCTATCTCTACTAAATATACAAAATTAACCAGTTGTGGTGGCACATGCCTGTAATCCCAGCTACTCACAGAAGTGAGCCACTGAGGTAAGGTGGACAAAGGGGTCATTGGAGGAGAGGTCGTCTAAGTGGACATTGAAATCACCAGGAACTGGGGCAGAAGTGTATTGCCTAGAGTGGCAGTGTATCTCTACAAGGAATGGGGGTGTGATCCCAGCAGATGACGCTTACAAAGTGGAATCATGTGTGGAAGAGTCTGATAATGGCACGAGATTTGTAGCTGGATGTATCTGTGAAGATGAAAGGGAAGATCGTTTGAAGCAGTGATGAGGAATGACGAGACTTACTCCACCCCTAGTTTCAGTGGCACAAAGGTCATAGGAGAGAAAACACCATTTGAAATGCTCAGGGAAGGCGGAGTCCCAGGGAGCCAGGTTTCAGTGAGAAGAAGACAACCGGGGCAGATTCCAGATAAGTTTATCGAAGGCTCTCACATTCTCCGCCAAATGACAGCCTGTAGGGGATTGTTCAGACAAAGTTTTTCAGTTGATTCAGCAAACACAGTCATCTAACCAGTAATAAGAGGTGACTTTTTTTTGTTTGTTTTTGGCTTAAGCAACAGAAGTTTATTTTCTCACAGTTCTGGAGGCTGGTAAAGAGTAAAGTGCCACAAGCTTCCCCCAGCCTGCCTGCCTCTGTGCCCATATACCCTCCCTTCTCCCTTGCCAGTATGGATGAATTGACCCTCTTCCCAAAGTCCGTGATCCCATTCAACCTTCTGCTACTCACGGACATCACTCTAGCAATTCTGTCCCTCTGCTGTGCCACAAAATTTCCCCTCTTTACCATATTATACTAATCCTCATAAAGCATACTCTTATTTCTCCCATCCCAAAAACAATTCCTTCCTGACTCCACTTACCCCTCCGTCTGCTACCTCATTTATCACCTTCCTTTGGCAGCAACATTCTTTCAAAGTGTTGTGTCTAGGTACTGCTTTCAGTTTGTGTTTTCCCATTCATGAACGCATTCCAAAGAGGTTCTTTCTCTCGACACTACTGACGAGTTTTTGTTTGTTTGTTTGCTTTGTTTTGTTTTTAGATGGAGTCTCGCACTATTGCCTGGGCTGGAGTACAGTGGCACGACCTCGGCTCACTGCAAACTCTGCCTCCAGGTTCAAGTGATTCGCCTGCCTCAGCCTCCCGAGTAGCTGGGATTACAGGCACCAGCCACCACACCCAGCTAATTTTTTGTATTTTTAGTAGAGACTGGATTTCATTATGTTGGCCATGCTGGTCTCGAACTCCTGACCTCGTGATCCACCTGCCTCAGCCTCCCAAAGTGCTGGGAGGTGTAAGCCACCGAGCCCAGTGAGTTGTTTTTTTGACAGAGTCTCATTCTGTCACCCAGGCTGTAGTGTCACCTCCTGGGCTCAAGCGATTCTCCTATCTCAGCTTCCCACGTAGCTGGGACTACAAGCATACATCACCATGCTCAGCTAATTTTGTTTATTTTTTTGTGGAGACAGGATCTCACTCTTTGGTCCAGGCTGGTCTCGAACTTCTGGGCTCAAGTGATTTTCCCACCTTGTCCCCCAGGTGCTGGGATGACAGGCATGAGCTGCTGTGCTGGCAGAATTTTTTTTTTTAATCAAGGTCACCGATGACCTCCACATTGCTCATTTTATTTGTTATTCCTAGCAACTCTCAGTGGGATTTGAAACAGTTGATCTCCTTCTCTCTCTCTCTCTCTCTTCCTTAGAAAACTGACCTTCCTTGGTTTCCAGACATCATATTTACTTGATATTTATCCTACCTTTCTGGATGCTCCCTCTTAGTCTCTCTTGCTGGGTCCTCCTTATCGCTCATGAACAGAATTAGTGCCTTATAAAAGTGGCTCAAGGGACCTCCCTTGGCTCTTCTACCGTGTAAGGACACATAGAAGGCACCATCTGTGAAACAGACAGAGGCCTCAGCAGACACGGAATCTGCCGGTGCCTCGATCTTGAACTCCCAGCCTCCAGAACTGCGAGCAATGAATCTCTGCTGTATAAATCACGCAGGCTGAGTGGGTGATTTTGTTGTGGCCACCCAAATGGACTAAGTCCCAAGGGCTAAGATTTCGGAGCTTGCTTTCTTCTACTCACGCTTACTTCATAGGTCATTTCATCCACTCCCGTTCTTATGACTTTAAATTCCAAAAATAAGCTGACATTTTTTGAGCACACTATTAATAGAAAGGGACTAAACGAGGATATGGATACCAGGAGACTAGAAATAACGGGGGACTGCCAGGGCCAGTTTGTTTATTTATTTATTTATTTATTTTATTTTTTCAGACATGGTCTTGCTCTGTTGCCCAGGCTGGAGTGCAGTGATGTGATCATGGCTCACTGCAGCCTCCAACTCCTGGGCTCAAATGATCCTTCCACCTCAGCCTCCTGAGTAGCTGGAACTACAGGCATGTACCGCCACCTTGCTGGACTAATCTTTCTTTCTTTCTCTCTTTATCCTTCCTTCCTTCCTCTCTCTCTCTCTCTCTCCTTCCTTCCTTCCTCCTTCCCTCCCTCCCTCTCCTTCCCTTCCTTCCTCTGTTTCTTTTCCTCCCTCCCTCCTTTCTTCCTTGCTTTCCTTTCCTTCTTTTCCCTTCCCTTCCCTTTTATTTATTTTTTCCTTTCTTTCTTTTCTTTCCTTTCTTTCCCCTTTCTTTCTCTCTCTCTCTCTTTCTTTCTTTC
>NW_016824041.1:842801-859088 GCF_001698545.2 Rhinopithecus bieti | reverse complement strand
TTTGTTTATTTATTTATTTATTTATTTTATTTTTTCAGACATGGTCTTGCTCTGTTGCCCAGGCTGGAGTGCAGTGATGTGATCATGGCTCACTGCAGCCTCCAACTCCTGGGCTCAAATGATCCTTCCACCTCAGCCTCCTGAGTAGCTGGAACTACAGGCATGTACCGCCACCTTGCTGGACTAATCTTTCTTTCTTTCTCTCTTTATCCTTCCTTCCTTCCTCTCTCTCTCTCTCTCTCCTTCCTTCCTTCCTCCTTCCCTCCCTCCCTCTCCTTCCCTTCCTTCCTCTGTTTCTTTTCCTCCCTCCCTCCTTTCTTCCTTGCTTTCCTTTCCTTCTTTTCCCTTCCCTTCCCTTTTATTTATTTTTTCCTTTCTTTCTTTTCTTTCCTTTCTTTCCCCTTTCTTTCTCTCTCTCTCTCTTTCTTTCTTTCTTTCTTTCTTTCTTTCTTTCTTTCTTTCTTTCTTTCTTTCTTTCTTTCCTTTCTTTCCTTTCTTTCCTTTCTTTCCTTTCTTTCCTTTCTTTCCTTTCTTTCTGATGGTGCCTTAATATATTGCCTAGGCTGGCCTTGAACTCCTGGTCTCAACTGATCCTCCCACCTTGGCCTCCAAAAGCGCTGTATGGTATTGTAAATATTTTCAGCTTGTGTCCTGGTAGATATAATGAGAGTTAATAAAAGAGTGGTGAATAAGTAGAATCACTCTGTAGATTTTTTAAGTGCTTGAGTCTAATACTTCCACTTAGAATGTAATCTCAATGATGGCAAGCACCGTATCCTGTCCACTGAATCCCCTGTGACTGTAGCAGGCCATTGTAGCTGCCCAGTCCAAATTCATTGAATGAATCAATGCTTATGATGAAAACATGCTCACAAAGTTTACATCGATCATTAGTGCTTTGTTTTCCATCCCGATAGAGGAGAACAGAATCACAGATAATAGACAACTACGGGTGGTGGCGCTTTGGAAGGCTGAGGTGGGCAGATCACCTGAGGTCTGAAGTTCAAGACCAGCCTGACCAACATGGCGAAACCCTGTCTCTAGTGAAAAAAAAAAAAAAATTAGCTGGGTGTGGTGGCACACACCTGTAATCCCAGCTACTCAGGAGGCTGAGGCAGGAGAATCATTTGAATCCGGGAGGTGGAGGTCACAGTGAACCAAGACTGCGCCATCGCACTCCAGCCTGGGCAACAAGAACGAAACTCCATCTCGAAAAGAATAAAAAATAGACAACTACAAATAATCTATTTATATTAGTGGCTTCAATTTTGAGGAGTATTACATTAAGAATGGCTTAGCACAGGACCCTTAGTGAGTCTCCCACACTGTGTCAGTTTACTGATTATTAGTAAAAATAGAGCAATCCAAAGACAGTGCAGCAATTATCAGTTCATTGAAAAACTCCCCTCACTCATCACTGGTGAAGAGCACCACCAGATTCACCAGATAAGCATCAACATTTTTTTCTTTTTCATGTGGAAAGAAAGTATAACCTACAGAAAAGCTGGAGGAATAGTCCAACAAACACTCACATACCCTTCGCTTAATTGTACTCAGTGTTGGTTGCAAACATCAGGATGCTTCATCTCTAAATACTTCACATGTATCTTGTGAGATTAAAAATTTCTTTCTGACATAAAAAATTATCACATCTAGGGCCGGGTGCAGTGGCTCACGCCTGTAATCCCAGCACTTTGGAAGGCCCAGACGGGTGGATCATGAGGTCAGGAGTTCAAGACCAGCCTGGCCAAGATGGTGAAACCTCGTCTCTACTAAAAACACAAAAAATTAGCCGGGTATGGTGGCACATGCCCGTATTCCCAGCTACCCCAGAGGCTGAGGTAGAGAATTGCTTAAACCTGGAGGGGCGGAGGTTGCAGTGAGCCGAGATCGTGCCACTGCACTCCAGCCTGGGTGACAGAGCGAGACTCCGTCTCAAAAAAAAAAAAAAAAAAAATTATCACATCTAAGAAAATTAATGTTGGGGGGGCAGGTCTTCGGTTTGCACAGCTAGAGGCCATGCAGCAGCAAAGGATGCACAGAACCTTGGAAAAGGTGCTGTGCCTGAGGAACAGTACCATTTTTAAGCAAGCCTTTCTCTCCTAAGGTTTAGAACTTCAGCACAGAAGCCCATCTATTCTGTAGGTGGCATTCTACTAAGTACCAGTCGGCCCTACGAGACAAAGCCCACCCATGCCATTGGAAAGTACAAGCCCCTAATTAAAGCAGAAGAGCCCAAGAAGAAGGGAAAAGTGGAAGCGAGACTCATTCATTTGGGGACAGATGATGAATATGGGATTTTAACCATTCATCTGACTGCGTATGACATGACCTTGGCAGAGCATTATGCCCAGTATGTTCACAACCTCTGCAACTCTCTCTCCATTAAAGTCGAGGAAAGTTATGTGATGCCAGCCAAAACCATTGAAGTGTTGTGGCTCCAGGACCAAGGCAGCAAAATGTTCCTGGACTCAGTGCTTACCACCCATGAGTGAGTGGTTCAGATCAGCGGTTTGCGTGCTACGTTTGCAGAGATTTTCTTGGAAATAAGCCAAAGCAATCTTCCTGAAGGAGTCAGATTGTCAGTGAAGGAGCACACTGAAGAAGACTTCAAGGGGAGATTCAAAGCTCGACCTGAACTGGAAGAGCTGTTGGCCAAGTTGAACTAGCTACTGTAGACCCTTTCATGTCGGCACGGGTCATATTGAGTGCCAAGGAGAAGAGCTTACCGGATGGTCAGAATTCATCAGGTCACCTGACCCTTAGATTTCTTAAGTACCCATCTCATACCCAGTAATGCCTTCACTCCTTTGTAGCATGGCTGTACTTGCCATTTGTTACCACTTACCTAACCCTTGCTATCCTCCATCTAATACAAATCTGCTGCTGATGTGTATTTTTTTTTAAAAAAAGGGAAATTAATGTTAATTCAATATCCTATGATAAAATAGTCCCTATTTATATTTTCCTAATTGTTCCAAAAATGCTCTTTATAGCTGGGTTTTTTTCTTCTTCTTCTTTTTTTTTTAAACCCAGGATCCAATTAAGGCTCAAGTGCTACTTTGGTCTACTTGTCTTCAGTGTCTTTTAATTTAGAACAATCTCCTCAGATTTTCTTTCATGATACTGAAATATTATGAAGTATCCAAAACAGTTGTTTTATAAAATGTCCCACATTCTGGATTTGTCTGATGGTTTCCACGTGATTTAACCTTTCTTTATGTGCTTATTTTTTAGCTTTGTTAAGAGAATTGAACAGGTGATGTTGATTATCTTATTGAATCACACCAGAAGTGAACAATGTCACCTTTTTTTTCATATTGGTGACACTAAGCTTGATCACTTGGTTAAAGTAAATACTCAAGTTCTTTTTATATTCATGAAATATATTTCCCTCCGGTCTCTTCCTTCTGTTTTCAGGAACTCTACAGTCACCAAGCACTCATATCTGACAAATCAGCATTTATCTTTTCACCTTCCTGGCATCTAGCCTATCCAGTCCTCACTCCTCCAACCCCCTCTTCTGCACTAGGCTCAGGTTATAAGCTCTAGACCCAGACAAAAGTGATTGCATCTTGTAAAGGACCCCAGCACCCCTTGGGCTTTGCCTGAGTGTTGTAATTGGCATGACTGCGCTGGAGAGCAGGCCTTGTCTTGGCCCTGGGGACCTGAGTGCAGATTCTCTTTCTAAGATATCTGTGTTAGGCTCTCCAAAAGATATCCACATCCTAACCCTGGGACCTGTGTTACCTTATATGGCAAAAAAAAAAAAAAAAAAAAAAAGACTTTACAGATGTAAAGTGAAGGATCTTGGGATGAGGCAATTATCCTGGATTCTCTAGGGTCGTCCTAAATGCAATTACAAGTGTCTTTATAAGAAAGAGGCAGAGGGAGACTTTACACAGACAGAAGAGGAGGAAGCCATGTGACCTTGGAGGCAGACATTGGAGCCATGCGGCTCCAAGCCACAGAATTTTCACAGCCAGAAGAGGAAGGAGTGGATTCTTTCCTGGAGCCTCTGGAGGGACTATGGCCTTGCTGACTCCTTGATTTCAGACTTCTCATCTCCTGCACTGTGAGAAAGCACATCTCTGTTGTTTTAAGCCACCAAGTGTACAGTAACGCGCTACAGCAGCAACAGGAAACGGATACAGTAAGTGAAGAATTTGAAACGAAAATTGAGACTTGGGATTGAACTATGATTTTGTTATTTGCTAGTAGTGTAATTTGGGGCATATTACTTGATTTCCCTCTCAGGCTGTTTTTTTTTTTTTTTTTTCTGAGATGGATTCTCACTCTGTCACCCAGGCTGGAGTGCAGTGGTATGATCTCAGCTCAGTGCAACCTCTGCCTCCTGGGTTCAAGCAGTTCTCCTGCCTCAGCCTCCCAAGTAGCTGGGATAACAGGCGCCACCATCATACCTGGTTAATTTTGTATTTTTAGTAGAGGCAGGGGTTTTTACCATGTTAGCCAGACTGGTCTCGAACTCTTGAACAAGCCATCTGCCAGTCTTGGCCTCCCAAATTGCTGAGATTACAGGTTTGAGCCATGGTGCTTGGCCTTCTCTTAGATTTTTTTTTTTTTTTTTCCAAAATGGGGATAATAGACTTTATTTATTTATTTATTTATTTATTTATTTATTTATTTAAATTTTAGAGACAGGGTCTGGCTCTGTTTTCTGGGCTGGAGTGCAGTGGTACAATCATCACTCACTGCAGCCTCAACCTCCTGAGCTCAAGTGATCCTCCCACCTCAGCCTCCCAAGTACCTGGGACTGCAGGTATGCACCACCACACTCGGCTAATTTTTGTATTTTTTTTTTTAATTTTGTAGAGATGAAGTCTTGCTGTATTGTCCCTGCTGGTCTCAAACTCCTGGACTCAAGCCATCCTGCCACCTTGGGCTCACAACTTGCTGCGATTATAGGTGTGAGCCAGTGCACCCAGCCGTGATCTTTTAGAGTTACTCTAAGTATTAAGTGGCACGATATAAATATGTGTGTAAAGCACCTAGTAAAAGGCTTGGCACATGATACCCAATACATGAGAAACCTTGGCCCTCATTAATTAATTCAATACATGTATATTAGTTACTATTATGTGCAATACTACTGCCTTTAAGGAGCCTACATTCTAGTGAGGGAGACCAAAAATAAATGAATAATAAGTATATTATTATTAGTTTATTTTTAAGATAGTAGTTTATATATAAGCTAGTAGTAAAGGCTTTTAAATTCTTCTTTTTTTTTTTTTTGAGACACGGTCTCACTCTGTCCCCCAGCTAGAGTGCATTGGTGTGATCATAGCTCACTGCAGCCTTGACCTCCTGGGCTCAAGTGATCCTCCCACCTCAGCCTCTTGAGAAGCTGGGACTATAGGCACATGCCAGCATGTCCAGCTAATTTTTGGGGGGAGAAGGGGGGTCTCACCATGTTGCCCAGGGTGGTCTGGAACTCCTGACCGCAAGTGATCCTCCCGCTGCGGCCTCCCAAAATATTGGGATTCCAGGCATGGGCAACCAAGCCCTGCTGCTTTTAAGTTCTTGACTCTGCAAAAGTTGGATATAAGGCTGTAAACAGTACAGGATACAATTCACCCCTAGGAAATGGCAGAAATTAAACAGTGGCAAACAACCCATTAGGTCATGGCCCATAACTCTATGATAATACTTCTCTACTATTTGTAGTTACAACAAAATAATTTCCATTTGCTTGTTGGAAGTGTTACTTTTTAATAAACCTAAAAGTATTCATCTTAAATGATATAGATATGGGTAGACATGATGAATGAAACAGGTAGCGCACATAAATACTTTCTAACTTGTACCATACACAAGACACCTAAAAAGTTACATTTGACCAAATCTCAAATTTTGATACCCAAGTCATTGGATATTTAGAATTTCAAATCCAATCCAACTTTAAGATAACTATTTTCATTGGAACCATTATTATGTGTTTTGTTACAGGTTTTATGGAGAACATTCTCAGGCACTGAAAATCACTTAAAATTCCCATAAACAAACAGACAAAACCCTCCATTTGAAGAGGCATTAGTTTCAAGAATAAATTACTTATATAAACCTACATAAAGTGTTAATGTCAGGCTTTTACTTCACTTAATTAAAAAAAATTATAGGCTTATGTGTATCATACCACGTTTAAGACAATGTTGCCAAGTCAACTGAAATAAACACAAAGCTATGCTCCTTTAATGTAAGCGAATTTGACTAAAATTTAAACAAAAATCAGCAATATCCATTGAAAACCACAAGAATTCAAGATAGCTCTGGGATGTCACCAGTCAAAAAGTATCCTTTCCCACTGCTAGGGTTTAAAATATCTTTGTGAAAATGTGCATAGGGCTGGGGGAGGTGGCTCATGCCTGTAATCCCAGCACTTTGGGAGGTGAGAGGATGGCTAGAGCCCAGGAGTTTGAGATTAGCCTGGGCAACAAAGAAAGACTCTGTTTCTCCAAAAAAAAAAATTTTTTTTTCTTTTTTTGAGACTGAGTCTTGCTCTGTTGCCAGGCTGGAGTGCAGTGGCGCAATTTCGGCTCCCTGCAACCTCTGCCTCCCGGCTTCAAGTGATTCTCCTGCCTCAGCCTCCCGAGTAGCTAGGACTACAGGCATGCACCACCACGCCCAGCCAATTTTTGTAATTTTAGTAGAGACTGGATTTCACCAGGTTGGCCAGGATGGTCTCAATCTCTTGACCTCGTGATCCACCCTCCTTGGCCTCCCAAAGTGCTGGGATTATAGGCGTGAGCCACCGCGCCCGGCCCCCCCAATTTTTTTTTAATTAGCCAGGCATGGTGGTGCACTTCTATAGTCCCAGCTACTTGGGAGGCTGAGGCAGGAGGAATGCTTGAGCCCAGGAGGTTGAGGTTTCAGTGAGCTATGATTGCGCCACTGCACTCCAGCCTGGGCAACAGAGCGAGGCTATGTCTCAAGAAAACAAAACAAAACAAAACAAAAAAGTGCACAGCAGATTTGGAAAGTTGCAACCCAGAGTCTTCTTCTTTTTTTTTTTTTTTTTTTTTTTTGAGAAAGGATTTCACTCTGTTACCCAAGCTGGAATGCAGTGGTGTGATCACAGCTCACTGCTGCAGCCTCGACCTTCTGGGCTCAAACATTCCTCTTGCCTCAGCCTCCCAAGCAGTCGAGACCACAGGCATGTGCCACCATACCAGGCTATTTTTTTTTTATTTTTTTTTGAAGGGATGGGGTCTGGCCTTATTGCCCAGGCTGGTCTTGAATTCCTGGGCTCAAGAAATCCTCTCACCTTGGCCTCCCAAAGTGCTGGGATTACAGGTGTGGGCCACCACACTCTTTAGTAAATTAATTTTGATATATCAATACCAAGGTTATCAATGTTTAATAACTCATTTCACTGGCCAAGCGCAGTGGCTCATGCCTATAATCCCAGCACTTTGGGAGGCCGAGGCGGGTGGATCATGAGGTCAGGAGATCGAGACCATCCTGGCCAACATGGCAAAACCCCGTCTCTACCAAAAATATAAAAAATTAGCCAGGCGTGGTGGCAGGTGCCTGTAATCCCAGCTACTCAGGAGGCTGAGATAGGAGGTTGCTCGAACCCAGGAGGCAGAGGTTGCAGTGAGCTGAGATAGTGCCACTGCACTCCAGCCTAGGCAACAGAGCAAGATTCTGCTTCAAAAAAAAAATAAAATAAAAATAATAAAAATAGTAATAATTCATTTTACTGGTTACCATTAACAGGGCCTTAGTCATACATTCAAGTGAAAGCCTTAGTCATACATTCAAATGAAGTCATGGGGCTTCAGAGGGAAGAAAGAACTACTCCTAAAGATCAGATGGGCACAGTGGCTCATGCCTGTAATCCCAGCATTTTGGGAGGCCAAGGTGGGAGGATCACTTGAGCCCAGGTGTTGGAGACCAGCCTGGGCAACATAGCGAGATCCATTTCTACAAAAATGAAATAAAATAAATAGCTGGGCATGGTGGTGTGTGTCTATAGTCCCAGCTACTCAGGAGGCTGAGGCAGGAGGATTGCTTGAGCCCCAGAGATCGAGGCTGCAGTGAGTTATGATTGCACCATTGCACTCCAGCCTGGGCAACAGGGCAAGACCCTGTCTCTGAAAAAAAGACTCCTCAAGATGATCCTTGTGGCTGAATTTGAAAACTAAGTCAGCCATACTGGAGTTGGTTGACCAAATCAGCCTGACCCCGAGGTAGAAAATGGTCTTGAGTTACCACAAAGGGATGTTGGTCTGAGGAGGCCAAAAGTTGACCTACTTAGAGCTCCATTGGATTCAGAATGACCTTCAGGTCCTGTTCCTTCATCAGACCTGTCTGCCCTGTTGGTCTGGTGTTTCTTACCTCATCCTGATAATATATACTACTACCCGGAGAAACTTAAGTCTTTGGTTCCTGCAATCTAACATTTCATAAATAATAAACTTGTATTCTTAATCTTGGTTTTGTCTTGCCCATTTCTTTTTCTTTTTTTTTTTAAGATGGAGTCTCACTCTGTCGCCCAGGCTGGAGTGCAGTGGCATGATCTCGGCTCACTGCAGCCTCCATCTTCTGGGTTCAAGTGATTCTCCAGCCTCAGCCTTCTGAGTAGCTGGGACTACAGGTGTCTGCCACAATGCCGGGCTAATTTTTGAATTTTTAGTAGCAACCGGGTTTCACCATGTCAGCCAGGCTGGTCTCAAACTCCTGATCTGAAATGATCCACCCACCTCGGCCTCCCAAAGTGCTGGAATTACAGGTGTAAGCCACCACGCCTGGCCAGCCCATCTCTTTTTCACTTGAGCCACAGCTATTTCTAGGAAGGCAGTGGCATTTCCTGAGCTGAAATAATTTTTCCATTTCTGAGTCACATTTCACATGGTCCTAGAGGTGAATTTAGTGGATTACATTTTAAGAAACAAACAAAAGGCCACTTGCAGTGGTTCACGCCTTTAATCCCAGCACTCTGGGAGGCCGAGGCAGGTGGATCACGAGGTCGGGAGATCGAGACCATCCTGGCCAACATGGTGAAACCCCATCTCTACTAAAATACAAAAAATTAGCCGGGCGTGGTGGTGCATGCCTGTAGTCCCAGCTAGTTGGGAGGCTGAGGCAGTGGAATCACATGAACCCAGGAGGCAGAGGTTGCAGTGAGCCGAGATCGCGCCACTACACTCCAGTCTGGCGACAGAGCAAGATTCTGTCTCAAAAAAAAAATAAAAAATAAAAAACAAATAAAAAACAAACAAAAACCTCAGTCACACAGGGACCAGGCTTTGCCTCCTTCCTCTCCATCTCCCACTATTCATTCCTTTGCACATTTGCTGAGCCATGTGGAAGGGCATGGCCAACAGAGAAGAAAAAGATTGAGTAGTAGTAAAGAAGTGCTACTGTTGCCTTGAATGTCAGCACGTGCACACACACAGGTGCGCACACACACAGGTGCGCACACACACAGGTGCACACACACAGGTGCGCGCACACACACAGGTGCACACACACACAGGTGCGCGCACACACAGGTGCACACACACAGGTGCGCGCACACACAGGTGCACACACACACAGGTGCGCGCACACACACAGGTGCACACACACACAGGTGCGCGCGCACACACAGGTGCGCGCACACACAGGTGCGCACACACAGGTGCACACACACACAGGTGCGCACACACACACTTTCATACCTGTCCATTGGCAGTTTCTTTTGGTTTTCAGGATTGCCCTGAGTGTTTGTTTTCATCTGATGTTGCCTAGACCAAAATCCTGGAGGAAAGAATCTGATGAACTAGATCTTGAACTCCCCCATGCATGACCCCTGCCTGTAGGGTCTGCCCCAGGTGGATAATAAATAGGCCATTATCAGTCTCATTTCAGTGTCCACAGTGGAGAGATTTTATTCTTCACCTTGCTCTGGAATTGGCCCCTTTTCTCCTCCAAATCCCAGCCTTGGCCTAGAATTTTGAACTCTGCTTAGAATTCCAAGCTGCCAAATATGTCAGGAGATCAGACAGAGTTAGCTGAGCAGGGAACAAGGGTGTGCTTTTCAGAAGCACGTGGGTCTATTTCACAAGAATATGCCATAAACGATATGGACAAGACTCGCCATAAATTTATGGGTGAAACAACTTATTCCAACTGTCTCATGCCTGGCTTCATGCAGTCATCTACTTGTCCTTCCCTGGGCCCAGCCGATGCTGCTCCTCCTTTAACAACTGCTTCTGAATGTCCCTGTGGTGTGGGCCAGAAAGGAGACTCTCTTCTTCCCCAAATCCACCTGCAGTATGGCAGAAACTAGAATTCATGGCTCCTCTCCCAACCCATGCCCACTTCTGCCACTTAAAGAAAACACCCCATAAAGGGTGGGAAGAGAGAGCGTAACAGCAAGGTCTGTGCATTCCCAGAGATGTGATGCAAGGGCTGTGGGAGGCATGGCACTGCCGGACTCAAGCTGGAGAGCGGGCGCTTGGCCTGGCTTTCAGAGGAAATGCTCCCTGGAATGCGGTCGGCCCTGGCTGCGCCCACGCCTGTGGGGGAGGAGCTTATGTGTCTGGCGCATCATAGGTGGCTCCTGGGGTTTGCCGTGAGTCTCAGCACAGCAGACCTAAGAGGAAAAACATACAACAAACTCAAAGTGTTTCTTCTATGCTCTCACCCAACAACAATCAACACAGAAGACGTCTGTGACCACATGTGTGGGTTTTTTTTCTTCCCACATACCCAGAAGCAAACAATTCTGCCGTGGACTCTAGCCGAGACTCCTCCAATTCAATTCAGTTCAGACACTAGCCACCTAGAGGTAGTGTAAGAAGGCACAGGTTGAGGGCTCAGTCCCCAAGACCACCCTTCACTCCTGATGCCAATTGCAAGCTCCAGGTGGTTTTATCTGTGCATCTGATCAACTGGCAATAAATCAGGGGTCCTGTGGCCCCTCCTGTGGCCTCTCCTTGGGTTTGATTAATATGCTAGAGCAGCTCACAGAACTCAGAGAAACTCCGATTTATTATAAAGGATATTACAAAGGATAAAGATTAATAGATGCATAGGGTAAAGTATGGGGGAAGGCAGAGCAGTTTCCATGTCCTCCCCAGGCACCACACCCTCCAGGAACCTCCACGTGGTCAGCTACCCAGAAGGTCTCCAAACCCGGTTCTTTTGGGTTTTGATGGAGGTTTTATTATGTAGGTGTGATTGATTAAACTATTGATCATTGGTGATCAACTTTACCTTCAGCCCCTCTTCCCTTCCCAGAGGTCGGGGGATGAGGCTGAAGGCCCCAACCCTCCAACCATGCCTTAGCCTTTCCCATGACTAGTCTCTGTTCTGAAGCTACCGATGGGCTGCTGGCCATCTGTCAACTCATCAGCACACAAAAAAGACATCACTTTGGAGATTCCAAGGAATTTAGGAGTTGTACACCGGGAAACAAGGTGGAAGACGAAATATATATTTTTCAATATCGCAGTAGGGTACAGTAATTTTTTAAGCCAATCCTTTTAGTCCAGTGAAAGATAACTGGAATGAACAGCTCCATAACTCTTGCCAATATAGGCAAAATAGGCTCATGCTGTCTTGGAGAGTAGCTGAGCAAAAGCCACCTCAGTGTTCAGTGTAGGGACCCAGGTCCTGGAGAGGAGGTGGGCCGTGTACATAAGGAGAGCAGGACATTTTTTGGGAGAGCGGGGGTAGGGCCCTGTCACTCAACCCCTGTTCCCTACAAATCAATGTCAGGATCCCTGGCAAAATGGCCCAGAGCAGCCCCAGTAAGGCCAGGCGCTGGGAGGGCAGTAGGATAACTCAAGTAAAGCCACTCTGACAGGAGAGAGAGGTGAGCTACAGGCTAGCCCCGGTGACAAGGAGCCCGTGGGAAGAGGGAGTGGAAGTGTGGGTGCCATGGGGTTGCTGACACTGGAGCAGGTTCTCACTATCCTTCTGGGGCTTGCCTGGGCCATTCTGGGGCTTGCCTGGGCCATTCTGGGGCCTGCCTGGGCCATTCTGGGGCTTGCCTGCCTAAAGGAAATGGCCCATGGAATAAAGCAGGTTTGTTTGCGAGCTGTAAGGCATGGGACTTAGGCCTTCTGGGGCTCCACATCCTCCCCTCTGAGGCAAACCCCACCAGCCCTGGAAGCAGCCTGCACCTCACCTTACTGAACATTAAAGCTTTTGATTGGCTGTTGCTAAACTTTCTTCCTAAAAGGCTTTACCAATTCATACACCTACCACAAGTGCATCATTCTTTTTCATTTTTGCCAACCTGAAGAAGGGAAAGGGCTCTATTGTGTAATTTACATTTGATTATTACTGAGCGAGAGCCTATTACCATAGGCTTTTCTCTCTTTCTCTTGTCCCTAAAATTCCATTTCTGGGAATATAATCTAAAGAAATTCTCAAAAAGATAGATGTTGAAGAATGTTCACATGGCATAGTTTATTTTTTATTTTTATTTTTATTTTGCAGGAGACCGGAGTTTGATTATTACTCAAATTAGTCTCCCCAAGCATTCGGGGAGCAGAGTTTTTAAGGATAACTTGGTGGGTGTGGGGAAGCCAGCGAGCCAGGAGTGCTGACTCATCAGAGATGAAATCATAGGGAGTCGGAGCCGTCTTGTGTTCAGTGAGTTCCTAGGTGGGGGCCGTAAGATCAGATGAGCCAGTTTATTGATCTGGGTGGGGCCAGCTGATCCATCAAGTACAGGGTCTGCAAAATATCTCAAGTCCTGATCCTAGGAGCAGTTCAGGGAGAGCCAGAATCTTATAGTCCTAAGGCATTGTTTATAATAGAAGCAAAAATAATCCAAGTGTTCATAAATAGGAAACTGGCTATAGAAATTATGATGTGTCCATACTACGGAAAACCATGCAGTTGGTTATAGATTGAAGTTGACCAACAGAGGCAGACAAAGAAAGATCTCAGGAACATGTAGATAAATGAAAAAAAATATATATATATAATATGTAACAATATATTAATATATCCAGTTAATTTTTTTAAATGTTTGCATATATATAATACGTACATAAATTCATAGAAAAGAAACTAAAGGGAAGTGAAAGTATTGATGGAAACTTTGGTAAAAGAAGGTCCAGGCATGTGACTCATGCCTGTAATCCCAGCACTTTGGGAGGCCGAGGCGGGATAATTGCTTGAGGTGAGGAGCTCGAGACTAGCCGGGGCAACATAGCAAAACCCTGCCTCTATAAAAAAATGGAAATATTAGCCAGGTGTGATGCTGCATGTAGCCCTGTCATCCTAGGTTCTTGGGAGGCTGAGGCAGGAGGATTGCTTGAGCCCAGGAGTTTGAGGCTACAGTGAGCTATGATTGTGCCACTGCACTCCAGCCTAGGCAATGGAGTGAGACTCCATTTCTAAAAGAAATTAATTAATTAATAAAAATGAAGAGGATGCTCAGCAGACTTCTGAATTCTTCGAGTGTTCACAAGAAAAATAAATTCATGTATCACATGTCCCATAAAAGAAAAAGGGGTTGGGGTTGCTTCTGCATATAAAGCAAGCTAGTTTCAACTTTTATTTTTACCAAATTCTCTGTCCACTGGAGAAAAGTGCTTGCTGCAGAAAACTGTTTTCCTGGTTCACTGAGGTATAATTGACAAATAACAAGTATATATATTTGAAGTGCACAATGTAATGTTTTGATATAAGTATACATTGTGAAAGGATTATTACGACCAATTTGTAGTAATTAACTTGATGAATTAACATATTCATCAAGTGCATAATACATTATTATTAACTGTAGTCGCCATGCTGTGCATTCCATCTCAGAAAACTTTGAGTATTACCCTAAAGTTAACTATGACCGTTTAGGAGTTTGCTCTAAAACACTGTTTTTCAAATTTTACTGTGGAAACAAATTGCTTGGGGATCGTGTTAAAATTTGGATTCTGAATCAGTAGGTCTAGAGTGGGGCCCGAAATTCCGTCTTTCTGACAAGCTTCCGGGTGACACCAGTGCTGCTGGTCCCTGAAGCACGCTTTTGGTGGCAAGGTTTCCAGCGAGTTGAGGCTCTTGTATTTCTTTACAATCCAGACATCAGTTTCCCCTCCTTGTCATCACAATTCAGTGCATTTACCATTATATGGGGCTTTATATCCCTAGAGAATCAGAACACATGTTGTGGAAAATTGGCTGAGTTGCATCAAAATGCATTGGTTTGGTCTCAGACGTGTTGCCTGTATCTGTAGCTGTATTTCAGTTCCAATAAATGCATGCATGTGGGTCTCAGGTAAACATATTGGTTTAAATGAAAATTCACTGGTTGGGAAACAAAAATAGGATTGCAATGAAAACACATTGCATTAAGTATTTTACATAATTCCCACAAACAGATGCTAGGAAATCATGTTTTGGTTTCAGTGGCAGTTCATCGAAATCACTGGCATGCTATTTGTGTCTCTGAATATGTATGAGTTTTGATGAAAATGCATTGTGGAAAGAAATCAGTCAAGCTCTTCCTATACAGTCCAGCTGTAATGTTCTTCTAAATTTTATATTGCTATAGCATCTTTTCTCTTGTTTATGAATACATATTATTTTTAATGTTCCATATTGCTTAGTGTTGCAGTAAATATAACCATTTTGTTTGTGTCTTGAGTTTCTCATGAAGTGGATACATACACTGAACTTTAAAGAATACCAATGTGACTAAAATCTGTTATATTAACTAGAAGGTGCCTTTAAATTTTTTTAATCTCAAAATATTATTATTTCTGCATTCACTTTTATATAGAAGGATACATTCTAAAAAAATATTGGACTTAATCTAGAATCAATTTTGAAATCATAATACCATACACTAAACAGATGGAAATATTGGCAATATTTGAGCAAATACATGGTGTAATTACAGTAAAGCGATTTACAGAACTGATGAGAACCAAATTACAATTTGTATCAAATTAATGCCCTGAAACAAACCTTCATTAACTGTTGTATTATGTTAGTGATCTCTGTTGCTACCCAAAGACTAAATGGTCAGGGGGTGGAAGAGGGGCAAGAAATTTAATGTCATTTAAATTGTGACAGTGTTCCTATACAGTATTTTAGACACTTCAATGGGTCAAAAGCATACAGCATGCTCAGCCAATTAGCTGGTATGCAAAATTATTCTTAATTCTTTGTGAGAATTGTAGACAGTGGGTTGAGGAGGTGGAAATAAAAGCTGCATAGATATAAACAGTTAAAGGTCATTATCTACGTACCAAATCTAACTTGAGAAGAAAATCTTACGATACTGTTTTATAGCCGAATGTGCTTCACCCACAGAGAAGCTCAGTGTTATCCCTGGGCCTTGGAAATAAGGGTGCAATGCACTGAATGCTTATGTCCCCTCCAAATTCATACACTGGTATTCTAATTCCCAAGGTGATAGTATTAGCAGATGGGGCCTTTGGGAGGTGATGAGGGTGGAGCACTTGTGAGTGGGATTAGTGCCCTTACAAAGAGACTGCAGAGAGCTCCCTTGCCTCTTCCACCATGTGAGGACACAGGGAGAAGACAGCTGTCTATGAGCTGAGAAACAGGCACTCATCAGACACTGAGTCAGCTGAGGTGTTGATCCGGGACTTCCCAGCCTTCAGAACTGTGAGAAATAAATTTCTGTTTAAAAGACACCCAGTTTCATGTATTTTTGCCATAGTAGCCCAAACAGACTAACAATGGGTATCATTTTGTTGAGCTAGTTATAAAATCCAAGTCCAGGTCAAAACTGCAGGCTGGTATTAGCTGGGCATGGTGGTGCATGCCTGTAATTCCGGCTACTCCAGAGGCTGAGGTGGGACGATGGCTTGGGCCCCAGAGGTCAAGGCTGCTGTGAGTGGCGATCGCACCACTGCACACCAGCCTGGGGGACACAGCAAGACCCTGTCTCAAAAACACAAAAATACAAAAAACTTGCAGGCTCCACAGCTACCTGAACTTCAACCTACCTTCTTTCAATACTATGCCCAGAACATAGTCTCTCTGAATGACCCAGTCAAGCTTAAAAAAAAAAGGGGAAAAAAAAAAAGAAGACATCACCACCTTCTCTCTTCAAAATCTAGCCTTGATATATATTTTGAGGGGACACATTCTGAAGTGTATCAGCACGATACATCATATCATCTGCAACTTACTTTCAAATGGCCTAGAAAAAAATATGATATCTACTATCTATTTATCTACCTACCTACCTATCAAGAGATAAGCAAACATGATGAAATAATAACAGTTGTTAAATCCACGTGAGGGGTATCTGGCTGTTTGTGTGCTATTTTTCAACTTTTCTAATTGAGC
>NW_016824041.1:832640-842321 GCF_001698545.2 Rhinopithecus bieti | reverse complement strand
CGGCCTCCCAAAGTGCTGGGATTACAGGCTTGAGCCACCGCGCCCGGCCGAGCTTACTTTTTTAAAAAGGCAGGAAACAGTACATGGCCTTGATTGTGAAGACAGACAAGGAAGAGCTGAGCCCTTCTTGTTTCCCGATACATCAAAAATGCGGGACACATGGTCAGTGCTTATACATACTCCTTAAACTTAAGAAACACCTAAAAATTAACTTTGCTTGTGGAGTGTCAAACCAGAAATCAGTTAAAACAAAGAAAATTTGAGATTTTCTAGGGGTAAAATTTCGTATCGATTTTCTGAGTTACCCCAGTCCACTGTCCCTGGGTACGCCTCTTGCCCTGGTAAAGGGTGTCACCCTTGTTCCCCAGGATCTCTCTAGAGTTTCACTCTTGTTTCCCTGGCTGGAGTACAAGGGCGCGATCTCGGCTCACTGCAACCTCTGCCTCCCAGGTTCAAGCGATTCTCCTGCCTCAGCTTCCCAAGTAGCTGGGACTACAGGCACCCAACACCATGCCTGGCTAATTTTTTGTATTTTTAGTAGAGATGGGGTTTCACCATGTTGCCCAGGCTGGTCTTGAACTCCTGACCTCAGGTGATCTGCCCACCTCGGCCTCCCAAAGTTCTGGAATACAGGCGTGAGCCACTGTGCCAGGCCCAGGATCTCTTATACAGTAGAATTCTACTCTGTCATTAAAGAGGCAAGCATAAGCTATTCCGAAACCAAGAAAGAGCACAACCCTAAGTGCCCAGAATGGTGAACAATTAAAGAGCTTTAACTGCTTGGCAGAGTCTTTATGTTACCTACATAGAAACCTACAGAAGAGGCTAGGCGCGGTGGCTGATGCCTGTAATCCCAGCATTTTAGGAGGCCGAGGCGGGTGGATCATGAGGTCAGGAGTTCAAGACCAGCCTGGTCAATATGGTGAAACCCCGTCTCTACTAAAAACACAAAAGTTAGCCAGGTGCGGTAGCACACACTTGTGATCCCAGTTACTCGGGTGGCTGAGGCCCGAGAATAGCTTGAACCTGGGAAGTGGAGGTTGCAATGAGCTAAGTTCATGCTACTGCACTCCAGCCTGGGCAATGGAGCAAGATTGTAAAAAAAAAAAAAAAAAAAGAACAGGCCAAGGAAAATCAATGAAGACAGAGTCTGCATGTACTACAGGTGAAAGAAATTTTCAAAAACTACAAAAAAAATTAGCTGGGCATGGTGGCACGCACCTGTAGTCCCAGCTACTCAGGACGCTGAGGCAGAAGAATCGCTTGAACCCGGGAGGTGGAGGTTGCAGTGAGTTGAGATTGCGCCACTGCACTCCAGCCTGGGCGACAGGGTGAGACTTTGTCTCAAAAAAAACAAAAAACAAACAAACAACAACAACAAAAAACAACAGCAGCAACAACAAAAATCTGTAAAAGGTAATAGCCCCTCAAGTATTTGAGAAGTAATGCATTTTGAGGACAAGTCATGCTCATTTCCTCCATCTTCTGAAAAAAACACAATTGTTCTTCTAGATACTTCTCCAGTGTTAATTTAAAGACGGCAATGGTAATACAAAGGTGACTGAGTCACGTGTCAAGTCAAAAAGCTAGTCTTAGATATGACTTTACATTTCTCTTTCTCATCCCTTTGGTTCTTTAGAGACAGTCACCGGAATGAGTATTAAAGTCTGATAATTTCAGACATTTGTTTATTCTTTGGTCTAAGTATATACTCTCATGGGGTTTTCTGTAATATTCATGTCAGAATCATCATTCCTTTACACTTTCTGCAGTCCTTGGTTGAGGAATGTCTGATTATTTCATTCATTCTAAAAGATTTATTGAAGCGCTGTGATATGCCAGTGTTTGGGATACATACACAATAAAAGAGCCTTCCATTACTGACAAATTTTTCTCCTTGCAACTTCTCTCCCTTCCCACTGCCCCAGCCTCATGGGAATACCTCCTTCAGAAATATGTAAGTTATAGCACAAGCTCTTTGTTAGAACTCCTAATTCTAATTCAAGATCCATTTTTTTCAATGTTTTATTATAAAACCTTTCAAGCATATCTCAGAATTGAAGGAACTGTGCAGTGAACACTCATATGCTCACCAGCTAGATTCAACAATAAACATTCTACTGTACTTCTTTTACTATTTATCCATTTATCCAGCTCTTTCCACCCACCAATTCATCTTGTCTTTATTTTCTTTTCTTTTTATTTTTTTGAGATGGAGCCTCACTCTGTGGCCTAGGCTGGAGTGCAGTGGTGCGATCTCAGCTCACTGCAACTTCTGCCTCCCAGGCTCAAGTGATTCTCCTGCCCCAGCCTCTTGAGTAGACGGGATTACAGGCGTGCACCACCACGTCCAGCTAATTTTTGTATTTTTAGTAGAGACGGGGTCTTACCATGTTGGCCTGACTAGTATCGAACTCTTGACCTCAGGTGATCCTCCCGCCTTGGCCTCCCAAAGCATCTTGTCTTTTTAACGCATTTCTAAGTATGCTGCAGGCAGCAATACACTTCTCCCCATATGTTCCAACATGCATATCTTTTATTAGAGTTCAATATTGGTTTTTTTTTCTTTTGAGGTAAAATTTAAGTACAATAAATGCACAGTTTCTAAGTGTGCCACTCAGCAGGTTGCAAGGAGGGCCATGTATGCGAGCAAGGCAAATCCCTGGCAAGATCCAGTATATTAAGTCTTCCCTGAAAGCTCCCCTGCATAGCTGGTCCCCACCCCTTGGCCCAACTCCCAAAGGTAACCCTTTCTCTGGATTCCCCTGCCCCCACCTTAGATTAGTCCATAGGTTAGTTTTGCTTGTTCTGGGATGATATATATAAACAGTATGTGCTTTCTTGTGTAAGGCTTCTTCCATTCAGCCCAGCATTTTTGGAATTCATCATGATGTTGTATATATCAATGGTTCCTCCCTTTTTTTTTTTTTTTGAGACGAAGTCTCACTCTGTTACCCAGGCTGGAGTGCAATGGCGCGATCTCAGCTCACTGCAACCTCTGCCTCCCGGGTTCAAGAGATTCTTCTGCCTCAGCCTCTTGAGTAGCTGGGATTGCAGGTGTGTGCCACCACACCCGACTGATTTTTGTATTTTTAGTAGAGTGGGGGTTTTACCATGTTGACCAGGCTGGTCTCGAACTCTTGACCCCAGGTGATCCACCCACTTCAGCCTCCCAATGTGCTGGGATTACAGGTGTGAGCCACTGCACCCAGCCAGTTCCTTCCTTTTTTATTGTGTAGTATTTCATTGTCTGAATTTGCTACAGTTAGTTTATTCATTCTCCTATTGGTTGTTTTCAGCTTTTATTTATTTATGAATAAGGCTATGGACATTTTTGAGCAAGCCTCTTTGAGGACATATGCTTTTATTTCTCCTGGGTGAGTAACCTAGGCACGGAATTGCCAGGTCATAATGTAGGTGCACTCGGCCATCCATATCCATGGGTTCCACATTCATGGATTCAACCAACATTCATGAATTCCATAAAAAATCAAGGGGTGGGGGAAAGGATGATCATGTCTGTATGGAACATGTATAGACTTTTTTCTTGTTATTATTTCCTAAACTGTATACAGCATAATTATGTTCACTATCTGAGTGGTGGGATCAGCTGAACTCCAAACTTCAGCATCATGCAATACACTTACATAACAAACCTGCATACGTACCACCTGAATCTAAAATAAAAGTGGAAATTATTTTTTTAAATACAGTATAACAACTATTTACATAGTCTTTACCTTGTACTAGGTATTATAAGTAATCTAGAGATGATTTAAAGTATACAGGAGGATGTGTGTGGGTTATATGCAAATACTACCCTGTTTTATATCAGAATCCTGAGCATCTGTGATTTTGGTATCTGCAGGGGGACCTTGAACCAGTCCCCTGCAGATACTGATGGATGATTATGTTTTGCATAAGAAATTGCGGGCTGGGCATGGTGGTTCACGTCTGTAATCCTAGTACTTTGGGAGGCCGAGGTGGACGGATCACTTGAGGTCAGGAGTTTGAAACCAGCCTGGCCAACATGGTGAAACCCTGTCTCTACTAAAAATACAAAAAAATTAGCCGGGCATGGTGGTGGGAGCCTATAATCCCAGCTACTCAGGAAGCTGAGGCAGGAGAATTGCTTAAACCTGGGAGGCAGAGATTGCAGTGAGCCAAGATCGCACTACTACCCTCCAGCCTGGGGGACAAGAGTGAGACTCTGTCTCAAAAAAAAAAGGAAATTGAAAAATCTTTTTCAAGATGTATTTTAAATTGATAAAACACTAACTTAGTATACATTTAGATTAAGAAAAACATTACTATATAGGTTGATCAATGTGATATGGTTTGGCTCCATGTCCCCACACAAATCTCATGCAAATTGTAATTCCTAATGTTGGGGGAGGGACCTGGTGGGAGGTGATTGGCTCATGAGGGAGAATTTCCCCCTTGCTGTCCTCACGATAGTGAGTGAGTTCTCATGAGATC
This sequence comes from Rhinopithecus bieti, assembly GCF_001698545.2. NCBI lineage: Eukaryota > Metazoa > Chordata > Mammalia > Primates > Cercopithecidae > Rhinopithecus > Rhinopithecus bieti. The sequence goes on along the minus strand of NW_016824041.1, from coordinate 837,842 downwards.
TGGTGGTTTTAAAGTGTGTAGCACTTCCGCCTTCACTCTCTCTCCTATTGCCGTGTGAAGATGTGCTTGCTTCCCCTTTGCCTTGTGCCATGACTATAAGTGTCCTGAGGCCTCCCCAGCCATGCTTCCTGTGCAGCCTACAGAACTGAGTCAATTAAACCTCTCTTCATAAATTACGCAGTCTCTGAGAACAGACTAATACATGATGCTAAATGTCTCAACATTCTCTACTCTTTGGGTGAATATTTGCTTATGTAAGCTGTGGAGAGAAGAAAATTAAAGAAGCTAGGGAAAGCTCTCTGGGCCACCGTCCACTACTAGTGTTGCCTTAATTATTAGTCCTACATCATTTTAGAACTTGCACTTCAATGGCAATGGGTATTCCTCCAGGCCTGGAATGCAGTTTCATCAGAACTTTCTCCTGACACACCTTGTGGCTCTGAGTCACAGACGTTTTTCTTAAAGGGAGTGTCTTTCATCTCAGGGCCTCAAGCTGCCTGTCATTCCCCATAGTCCAGAGATCCTCCTCCCCTGTGATCACCTTCCAGCTTGCACTCTCCTCACTCCCTTTCCTTCTAGTTCCCGCAGCCACTGCTGAACTGCCACATGCCGGCTCTCTGACTTTCTAGGGTTTGCCATTTCACAAGCCTGTTTCACAAGCCTTAGCCTCAGATTTTACAAGGTTTATTGGTAAATTGCAGAATGAGAGGTTTTATCTTGCATTACAGGAATTTCAGGCAGAAGCAAGCAGATGGCGTAACAGGCCAGTCCAAGCACAACACAATCCACAGGCCAGGGCTCAAAGCTCATGTGACCTGCCTCTACCAGGCACTGAGCTGACACCCTGGCCACACCTCTCAACTTCCCAATCGTCTTCTTGCAGGAAAGAAAAGTTAGGCATTCCAGGCCGGGCGCAGTGGCTCACGCCTGTAATCTCAGTACTTTGGGAGGCTGAGCCTGGCGGATCACGAGGTCAGGAGATGGAGACCATCCTGGCTAACACGGTGAAACCCCATGTCTACTAAAAATGCAAAAAATTAGCCGGGTGTGGCAGCGGGCGCCTGTAGTCCCAGCTACTTGGGAGGCTGAGGCAGGAGAATGGCGTGAACCCGGGAGACGGAGCTTGCAGTGAGCCGAGATTGGGCCATTGCACTCCAGCCTGGGCGACAGAGCGAGACTCTATCTCAAAAAAAAAAAAAAGAAAAGTTAAGCATTCTAAAGTGTTCAGCTGATTTGAGCATTTTGTCCAGGACATCTGATTCCAATGTTTGAATGTGTGTGTTTGTGTCTGTGTCTGTGTGTGTGTGTGTGTGTGTGTGTAAAGAGAGGGTCTCCTTGTGTTGTCCAGGCTGGCCTTGAACTCCTGAGTTCAAGTGTGGTAGTACACACCTGTAGTCCCCCTCCTGAGTATCTAGGACCACAGGTGTGTGCTACCTACCATGCTAGAATCAAATGTGTATTTTGCATTTGTAAATTTATTGGCGTAAGTGACAGAGTCCAGGCATATAATAAAATTGGTGACTCTGAAGAACAAATATTTCATTTTCTTCCATTTTCTCTCAGTTCTTGCAAACTTTCCTGAAATCTTGTCTCAGTTGAGAAACATGTTCTCACCATAGTCACATGAAGGGTGAAACTCGTCTTCCCAGTGGTCATAATGAACACAGCTCATATTGTCCAGGTATTTTCTTCCACTAGAGGGATTTTACTGCCCTCCACTTTATTCTCCCAAGAAACTTTTAGTTAAAAAGCTTAAATGTGGCCAGGTGCAGTGGCTCATGCCTGTAATCCTAGTACTTTGGGAGGCTGAGGCGGGCAGATTACCTGAGGTCAGGAGTTCGAGACCAGCCTGGCCAACATGGCAAACACCTGTCTCTACTAAAAATACAAAAATTAGCCCGGCATGATGGTGCATGCCTGTAATCTCAGCTATTCAGGAGGCTGAGGCAGGAGAATCACTTGAACCCGGGAGGTGGAGGTTGCAGTCAGCCGAGATAGCGCCATTGCAGTCTAGCCTGGGAGACAGAGCAAGACTCTATTTCGGAAAAAAAAAAAAAAAAGAAAAAGCTTCAATGTTCTCACCACACACATATGCAAATGGTAACTGTGTGAGGTGATGGATGTGTGAATTAGCTTGATTATGATCTCTCACCTCACAAGGTACACATCTATCAAAACATCGCACTGTACACTTTGAATATATACAACTTTTAGTTGTCAATTATACCTCAGTAAAGCTGCAGGGGAGGGAAAGTTTTAGCCACAAAGAAGATCCAGTTGGAAAATCTTAACATCAAATGCCAGTTTTTGCATGTAATTTGTTTTTCTTTAAAAAATACATGGCCATAATACAAAATTCAAAAGGCAAAATGTTAAGTTGCAAAGCTTGTCTCTGTTCCTCCCCTTTCCCCTAGTCATCAGATCTTCCCAAAGTCACCTATACATACTGCTACTAGGTACTTGTGTATTTCTAGACATCCCAAACTTTTCTTAACATATACATATTATATAATCTCCTCATCACATAAATGTTAGCATAAGAGACAGCAAGTTGCCTGTCTCAACATCCATTCTCCCATCTTCTTTCTTTTTCTTTTCTTTTTTGACATGGAGTTTTGCTCTGTCACCCAGACTGGAGTGCAGTGGCATGAACAATGGCTCAGCACAGCCTTGACCTCTTGCCTCAGCCTCCTGAGTAGCTGGGACTACAGGCACGTACCACCTGGCTAATTTTTAAATTTTTATAGAGACAGGGTTTTGCCATGTTGCCCAGACTGGTCTCAAACTCCTGGACCTAAGGGATCTTTTGACCTTGGCCTCCCAAAGTGATGGGATTACAGGCGTGAGCCACTGCGTCTGATCTCACTCTTTTTATAACAGTACTCCAAATGTATTTGAAACGACTCTCCTTGCTGTCCAGCAAAAACCTGCATTTCTCAGCCTTTCTGTTAGCTAATAATGTAGGCTATGTAACTAAGTTTTAGAGACTGGAGTGGAAGATACTAGAATGTAACATTTGTCAGATCTTTTGCCTTTCTGCTGGCTGGGATATGGACTTGATGAATGGAACTTATGCAGCCTTCTTGGACCGTGAAACAGCCCACTTGGGATAGTAGAGCAACAAGATGGAGGAAATGAGGTCCTGAGAATGATGGAGTTCCCTTGTAAGCCATGGCCCTGTCTATATCTATTTTTGTTGTTGTTGTTGTTTTAAGCAGTTGAAACAGCTTAAACACCATAACAAGCTCACTGTTACTTGCAGCAAAATACAATTCTTTTTTTAAACATATGCAATTTTTATTTGTCAATTATACCTTAACAAAAAATGTAATAGTCAAAACAAATGATATAGCTATGGATCAAAAAATAAGTCACATTGAAAACTAGAAAACATTTTGAATTGACAGTTGTGAAAATGCCACACGTCAAATATTGTGGCATTCCACAAAATCTATTTTGAGTGAAACGTATAGCGCGAAAGCCTATAAAATGCTGACATTTAAGAAGTGGGAAAAAATTTTTTTAATTAGCTAGTCATCCAAATTAGAATTAGAAAACAACAGCAAAATAAATTCAAAGATCAAAAAATGAAAACTAAATTTAAGAGCAGAAGTAAATAAGTACAACTAAAATTTATAACATAGAGCATTACAAAGACAAGCAGTTCTTTAAAAAGCCTAATACAATGGAAAAACCTGTGAGCAAGAGTGGAAAAGCAAAAAAAGAAAGGACACAAACTATATTAAGAATGTAAGAGGGGGCTGGGTGCAGTGGCTCATGCCTGTAATCCCAGGATTTTGGGAAGCCAAGGCAGGAGGATCACTTGAAGTCAGGAGTTCGAGGCCAGCCTGGTCAACATGGTGAAAACCCATCTCTACTAAAATTACAAAAAAAATTGGCTGGGCGTGGTGGCACATGCCTGTAGTCCTAGTTACTCGGGAAGCTGAGGCAGGAGAATGGCTTGAGCCCAGGAGGCAGAGGTTGCAGTGAGCCAAGATCAAGCCACTGCACTCCAGCCTGGGCCACAGAGAGAGACTCTGCCTCAAAAAACAAAAACGAAAACGAAAAAAACAAAGAGGAATGTAAGAGGAGCCAGGCATGCTGGCTCACACCTGTAGTTCCAATGCTTTGGGAGGCTGAGGCAGAAGGATCACTCGAGCCCAGGAGTTTGAAACTGGTCTAGACAACATAGTAAGACACTGTCTCTCCAAAATAAAAGTAAGAGGGGACATAAATGTAGAAGCTGTAGACAAGAAAGAGATAATAAAATTTTTCTATTTATAGGCAGTTTTATAAAAACAAATTACAAAATATAGATGAGATAAGTTATGTTCTATTAAAGATATAAGGTACGGTATAATACAGTAAAATACAATTCTTAACAGATGTGTGTACCATACATAGTGCACTACACCTTGCTTTCCTTCTTAACAATATGTCTTGGAAATGAATCTGTAGAGTACATAGAGAACTGTCTCATTCCTTGTAATGACTGAATGTTATTCCTTTATACGACTGAGCCATCATTTATTTAAATGTGTCTTATTGATAGCATTTAGATTGTTTCCAGTCTTTGCTATTATAAAAAAAAAGGCACAATATACAAACCCACCATTTCACATACTTGCAACTCCATCTGTAGGATAAATTCCAATAAGTGAAATCACTAGGTTTAAAGGCATGCTCATATTTATTTGGATCGATTTCACAGAGAAGCTATACCATCTTACACTACTCCCAGCAAAGTAAAAGAATGCCTATTGAGTGTCCTAACAACAGCATCATTAAGGCAGCACATTCCAATGTCTGTTGCACTTCTTTCATGAAGCTGAGCACCTTTTCCTGGCTGCATAGCCTTCTAACCAACTCTATCATAGTAGAACTTGTTCGTCATCACCAGCAGGTGAGCATTTGCTAGCTTCAGATCTGAAACTTTCATTTTCCTCTAGTAGGCTTCCGAAAGTAACCCTCTTGCTTCATGGATTAGGTTAGCCAGAATGCCAAATAACTTATAATTGAGAAATAAAACTCATGCAAATGAGAATTTGTCTCCAAAAGTAGAAATGTTTCCATCAATGTCTCTCTTTCCACAACTTGCATTTGTGAAATTTAGAATGAATGTCGGAAGTAGGAAAAGACTCATTCTGTCCTAGTAGAATCTTTGTATATTTCTTCTTCTTTTTTTTTTTTTTTTTTTTTTTT
>NW_016824041.1:828456-830956 GCF_001698545.2 Rhinopithecus bieti | reverse complement strand
GTGAGGACACAGAGAGAAGGTGGCTGTCTACGAGCTAGGAAGAAAGGCCTCACCAGAAACCAACGCTCACAGTAGCTCGATCTTGGACTTCCAGCCTCCGGAACCGTGAGAAAAATAAATGTTTGCGATTAAAGTCGGTTGCATTTTGTTAAGGCGGGCCTAGCAAATGAATACAGGCTCTTTCCTAACATTGTCTCTTTAAGAGCTCACCAGCCTGAGGTAGGAATCATTCCATCTGTATTACTAATGAGACCGCTGAGGATCAAAGGGGTGAGTAAATTGCTTAGCAGTGCCTAGGTTTTATGTAATGAGTTTGGCGAAAACGGTAGGGCTCCCTGATTCTAACCTCCCTGCAGGCTTTCCACCACATCCACTGACCTCTACATGGCGAAAACCAAGAGTTCACTCTGTCTTCAGGGAGCTCCACCCAGCAGCAGCGTTTGACAGAGCTGTTCACTTTCTCTTCCTGGAGCTGTGGCTTCCAGAGTCCATGCTCAGCAGTTCCCCTCCTTCTTCGGCTTCTTCTTCTTCAGGGAAATGGTATCCTTCATTTCCCTGACTCTAAACATTGGAGAACTCCACGTCCAGTCTTGGGCCTCTTCCCTGCTCATCCACAAGCACTCCCTAGGTGACCTCAGCCGTGTGGTTGTTGGCCACAGCCTCCAAACTGGTTTTGCTGCCTCCACACTTGTCCCCCTGCCCTGACCGAGCAGCCAAGGTGACTCTGTTAAGATATGAAGCAGATTGCGCCATTGCTTGACTCAAGCCCCTCCAAAGTCTCTGCTCTCACTCAGAGGAAAAGCTGAGGGTTTTTTTGTTTTGTTTTTTCTTTTTGTTTTTGTTTTTTTGATGGAGTTTCACTCTTGTTGCCCAGACTGCAGTGCAGTGGTGTGATCTCGGCTCACTGCAACCTTCACCTCCTGGGTTCAAGCGATTATCCTGCCTCAGCCTCCACAGGTGCCTGCCACCACGCCCGGCTAATTTTTGTATTTTTAGTAGAGATGGGGTTTCCCCCATGTTGGCTAGGCTGGTCTCGAACTCCTGACCTCAGGTGATCCACCTGCCTCGGCTTTGCAAAGTGCTGGGATTACAGGCATGAGCCACAGTGCCTGGCTAAGCTAAGGTCTTTATAACATTTCCCTTTGGTGCCAACAGCTCCACCCCCCAACTCCCTTTACTTCTCCATTTCTCTCTGGCCTCCTCTGTTGCTCCTCTGTCCTTAGCTCACTCATGCCTACCACACAAGTCAGCCCTGCTTCTGCCTCAGGGCCTTTGCACTCACTGGTTTCTCTGCCTGGAATGTTTCTCTGGTAATGCAGATGCCACCATATCCTTGGAGACATCCTTATCTCAACTGCAAACCACCCTCCCTCTCAGTACTTCCTGACTTCTTTGTTTATGTTTTTCCTTCAGCCCATACCATTCATTATCTGCCATACTATATATTTTACTTACCTTGTTTATTTTCTCTCCTCTGGAATACAAAGTCCACAAGGGCAGAGATTTTTGTCTTTTGTTTTCATGGTTCTAGGCTCAAAACCTCTAACAATGCATGGCACATGGAAGATGTGAGAATTTGCTGAATAACTGAATGGCACCATGTTGCTTCACCTAAGGATAATGACTAAGAATAGGAAAAATGTACTGTGCAAAGATCAGTTCTCAATAGCTGTCTACATCTCAGAACAAGAAAAATTAGATGTAAACTGTTGCACAAAGGATTAGATGATTTTTTTTTAATCAGACATTGGAGATAAGTATTGCCATAAGCCATATAAGCAAAACAATCAAATCTCTGGAGACACTGGAAAATAAGATTGATTCTAAATTTGCTTCTGATGTTTACCATTGCTTTGCATAAAGGCGAAAGGAAGGGCTGGCCAGCTTCTCGTGGTTTTCCAAGTCCAGGTGTCTACGGCTGAAATAATAGACAAGGAGTAACACTGTAAAATTTGGCGGAGCTAGGAGACTGCTTGAGGCCAGTGGTTCAAGATAAGTCTGGGCAACATAGTGAGATTCTGCCTCTAAAACATAACAAAATAAAAGATAAAACAACTAATTCTGGTTTTTTGTTTATTTGTTTTTTAACACAACAGCAAACTTGACTATGAAAATTATTGCTGGGTGTGGTGGCTCAGGCCTGTAATCCCAGCACTTTGGGAGGCCGAGGCGGGTGGATTACCTGAGGTCAGAAGCTCAAGACCAGCCTGGCCAACATGGTGAATCCCTGTCTGTACTAATAATACAAAAAATTAGCCGGGCGTGGTGGTGCCTGCCTGTAATCTCAGCTACTCGGGAGGATGAGGCAGGAGAATCACTAGAACCCGGGAGGTAAAGGTTGCAGCGAGTTGAGATTGCACCACTGCACTCCAGCCTGGGCGATAAGAGCAAAACTCTGTCCAAAAAAAAAAAATTATTATGTATAATTCTTTCAAGGCCTGTATCACTCAGTTCCCTTAGAAAAATGTCATAATTTTTTTGGCTGGGCACGGTGGCTCAA
>NW_016824041.1:818819-826500 GCF_001698545.2 Rhinopithecus bieti | reverse complement strand
TTTCAAGGCCTGTATCACTCAGTTCCCTTAGAAAAATGTCATAATTTTTTTGGCTGGGCACGGTGGCTCAAGCCTGTAATCCCAGCACTTTGGGAGGCCGAGGTGGGCAGATCACGAGGTCAGGAGATCGAGACCATCCTGGCTAACACGGTGAAACCTCATCTCTACTAAAAAATACAAAAAACTAGCTGGGCGAGGTGGCGGGCACCTGTAGTCCCAGCTACTTGGGAGGCTGAGGCAGGAGAATGGCGTAAACCCGTGAGGTGGAGCTTGCAGTGAGCTGAGATCTGGCCTGGGTGGCAGAGCAAGACTCTGTCTCAAAAAAAAAAAAAAAGAAAAGAAAAGAAAAAAAAGAAAATGTCATAATTTTTATGATATTACTGAATACTATTGGCATTATTTGTGTAGCCCATTTAAGTGAAGTCAATAACATGATTAAGTGGCATATTATCTTCATGTCAGGCCAATGTTATTTGGATTTTATAAGTTAGGGTGAGATACAAATAAGTGAAAATATTTTTTCTAATGAATAATGGTGAATCTAAAATGGGATCGACTTGGCCGGGCATAGTGGCTCATGCTTGTAATCCCAACATTTTGGGAGGCTGAGGCAGGAGGATTACTTGAAACCAGGAGCTTGAGACCAGCCTGGGCAACAAAGGGAGAACTCTTCTCTAATAAAAATAAGAATAAAAAATTAGCCAGGTGTGGCAATGTTCACCTGTGGTCCCAGCTACTTGGGAAGCTGAGGCAGGAGGATCATTTGAGCACAGGAGTTCAAGGCTGCAGTGAGCTGTGATTGCATTTCAGCCTGGGCAAGAGAGCAAGACCCTGTCTCTAAAATAATAATAATAATAAATAGGACTGACTCGCATATGTAAGCAACTATTTTGTTACCAGTGACAGAATATATGTGATGATGTTTTCTAGTCTTGTGACTGGTTTCTTAGTTGTATGTTTTATTTTTAGAATCATTGTTTCAAGGCTGTGTTGTTTGGAAACTCAGCTGACAGATGTATGAATCTGATTCCAAGGTCTCTGAGATCTGGAAAGGACCTCAGAGATGGTTGGGACTGATACTCTTGCATTACAGGTTAGGAAATGCAACCCGGAGACAAGAAGAAACTTGCCCAAGGACATAACAGCCAGCCTGTGGCTAGGCTGATACTAGAATCCTGTTCTTCCCATTCCAGTCGCATGCTACTCAGGAAACTCATCAACATTCCTGAATATTGAGTGTTTCCTACCTGTGACATTAGCAGTTTTTGAGAAGGGTATATATTGTAGTTAAATTAATCAGCTCTGGGAAAATATGGGTGCAGCATGCGAATAGAGACTGCCATTTGAGAATCACTGCAGAAATGACAAAACCCTGAGAATGAAGAATGGGCCTGAAATAGTCCTGGCACTCTGCTCTTCCACCAAACTGAACTGCAGCTCTAAGGAAAATGACTTCCCGTCTGTCACTCTAAAGCCTGTTCTAAGATCACATCCCCTCTGGCTCTCCCTAATACTTCTGATTATAGTTGGTAATCATGCCCATTAAATGTCTTTGGTTTCTTGGTACACAGAGAGAAGGTAAATAATGGGTTCATGATTTAGGTAAGAATACACAAATATTTTTCACACTATAAATCTGCTTTCTGTTCAGTTAAATATTAGACTATCTGGTAATGGAGAAAATGTTTGAAAAATCCACTTAGGTTAACCTAAAATGTTGCATTTCCTGCCTTTGGGCTTTGAATTTTTAAGTTTCATGTCTTCATAGATGGTGATCAGGATAAAAGTAGTATCTCTCTTATATTTGTGCACATGTTTAAGTCTGTGTACATATACATATAATTCATATAGCAAGCCCCATGCCAGTATGCTTAGGAAACACAAGAGTGCTAAAGACTAGAGTCAAGTTCCTCTAAGCAACTCAGGGTACGGTCACTTATCACTTTTTTTTTTAAGTACAATTTCTATTTTATTTTTCTCTAGAGAGTAGTCCATCTTCAGTCTTTAAGGACTCAGCTCTTTACATGGGCTTTGGTGGGGGTTGTGGAGCAGCACCTGCAGGTCTAAATCAGGGTTGGGGGCGTTTGGTCCTTGCGGGCTTCATGAGATGGATTCCTGACTACTTTGCTGTGAATTGCATAACTCATACAGTAATGTAGCTTCACAAACAGCTTGAGAGGCACATAGGCATCGAAGACGCTCACTTCAGAAATGTCCCTGACTGCTGCGACCTCCACTGTTTTGGATGACGAATTTCTTAATGGCCCTGTCCTTGGGCACACATAGGGCACAGTTTGTGCAGAGAATAGGCTGCACGTGGCCAAGGCACAACCGTTGTTCCTTCTTTTCTTTGTCATCTGGGAGGCACGGACCGGAGAGAGGATTATCACATTGTTTTGTTAGGCATAGTTTGCTAGTGTATGAGTATTCTGGCACAATTATATGATATTGAAAGTAGGAATCATAAACATGAGTAAGATTTGGAATCCTGTGTATCAAGCGGCAATGAGTACATTAATGATGAAAATGACAGCAAAAGCTAAAAGTAAAAAAGAAGGCCTTAAAGTGCAGTTTTCAGCTCTTTTTTTTTTTTTAAAGTAGTGACAGGGTCTTGCTGTATTGTCCAGACTGAAGTACAATGGTGCAATCATAGCTCATTGCAACCTTAAACTCCTGGGCTCAAGAGATCTTCTCGCCTCAGCCTCCCAAAGTGATGGGATTACACCATGGGTATGAACCACCATGCCTAACCAGAACATTTAAGTCACTAAAGCTAAATGTTAAAAACAATCATCCGCCAGGCTCGGTGGCTCACACCTGTAATCCCAGCACTTTGGGAGGCCTAGGCAGGTGGATCACCTGAGGTCAGGAGTTCGAGACCAGCCTGGCCAACATGGTGAAACCCCGCCTCTACTAAGAGTACAAAAAATTAGCCTGGCATGGTGGCACACACCTGTAATCCCAGCTATTTGGGAGGTTGAGGCAGGAGAATTGCTGAATCTGGGAGGCAGAGATTGCAGTGAGCTGAGGTAGCACCACTGCACTCCAGCCTGGGTGACAGAGTGAGACTCTGTCTCAAAAATAAAAACTAAAAAAAAAAAAAAATCACAGGGAAGATGGTGGTAGTAAAAATAACATTAAGAATTATACATATTATGACAGTTTAGGGATTAAGTTTGTACGTATTCTAAGAAAAATTTCCCTTATTTTTAGGTTTAATCTTATTCAGGTAAAATAAGAAATTTTCCTGGCTGTGTGTGGTGGCTGTAATCTCAGTACTTTGGGAGGCTGAAGAGTGCAGATCACTTGAGCTCAGGAGTTTAAGACCAGCCTGGGCAATGTAGTGAAACCCCAGCTCTACAAAAAATAAAAAATAATAAAAAAAATAAAAAAGTTGGGTGTGGTCTGTAGTGCCTGTAGTCCCAGCTACGTGGGAGGCAGAGGATCACTTGAGCCTGGGAGGCAGAGGTTGTAGTGAGCCAAGATCACTCCACTGCACTCCAGCATGGGTGACAGAGTGAGACCCTCTCTCAAGAAGAAAAAAAAATTCACTTATAGGTTATCTCTGCCCCAGTCCTTATTTTATATTTACAAATAAATAATGAGCTTTAATTGGAAGACAGAAGTGAACAGAGTAATATACCGAAATTATATCCTTACACTGTTGGTTTGTTTGTTTGTTTGTTTTTTGAGACAGAGTTTCACTCTTGTTGCCCAGGCTGGCGTGATCTCGGCTCAATGCAACTTCTGCCTCCTGGGTTCAAGCAATTCTTCTGCCTCAGCCTCCCAAGTAGCTGGGATTACAGGCATGTGCCACCATGCCCGGCTAATTTTTTTATTTTTAGTACAGATGGGGTTTCTCCAGGTTGGTCAGGCTGGTCTCGAACTCTTGACCTCAGGTGATCCGCCTGCCTCAGCCTCCCAAAGTGCTGAAATCACAGGCATGAGCCACTGTGCCCGGCCATCCTCACACATTTTACTGTGGAAACATGTATACACCCACACAAAATTCCACTTATAAAACATCCCTATAGGACACTAGCAAAATCCCATGGGATCCCAGGGGTTCAGGAGCATAGTTTGAGGAACCCAATCAAAAATCTTTGTGCTGGAAAGGCACGATGGCTCATGCCTGTAATCCCAGCACTTTGAGAGTCCAAGGTGGGCAGATCCCATGAGGTCAGGAGTTGGAGACCAGCCTGGCCAACATGGGGAAACCCCATCTCTACTAAAAATTCAAAAATTAGCCGGGTGCACGTGGTGGTGCACGCCTGTAGTTCCAGCTATTTGGGAGTCTGAGGCAGGAGAATTGCTTGAACCGAGGAGGCAGAGGTCGCAGTGAGCCGAAATTGTGCCCAGGCTGGGCAACAGAATGAGACTCCGTCTCAAAAAAAAAAAAAAAAAAATCTTTATACTTACTTTTTTAGAACTACCAGTGTTATCAGTTAGAATGATTTTGGCTCCAATTATATGTCTTTCTTTTTTTTTTTTTAATTTTAATTTTTTTTTTTTTTTAGGGACAAGGTCTCACTATGTTGTACAGGCTGGTTTTGAACTCCTGAGTTCACACGATCTTCCTACCTTAGCCTCCCAAAGTGCTAGGATTACTGACATAAGCCACCACACCTGGCCTTCCAACTATATGTCTTTCACTCATATTCTTTTATAATAAATCCTGAGGTAGGACAGCTATAGGGTCACTTAACTCAGCAGCTTAACAAGACCATCAAAGACGGAATTCTTCCCATCTTTCCACTTTGCCATGTGGGAGCTTCTTTTATGTGGGAACTTCCTTCATAGTCACAAAGTGGCTGCAGCAGCTCCAGACATCACCTCCCTTATATCCCCACTTGGTAACAACCAAAGCCTGGAAGACACAATAAGGACCCAATCTTCTGTTCCTTTGTAAGAGTGAGGAAAATGATCCAGGAGTCCCTACTTCCAGTCAGATTTCCCCTTAAATCTCATTGGTAAAAAAAATTATATTACATACTCATTCCTAATTATCAGAGAGGAAAATGGAATTGTGATAATGACTTAGATAAGTGATTCACAACCCAGGCTGCTCACAGCAGCTGTCAAAGTCTAAACCAATTAAATCTGAATCTTTGCAGAGGGGCCTGGGCATCAGAGGTTTGTTTGTTTGTTTGTTTGTTTGTTTGTTTGTTTTTTCCAAGACAGAGTCTTGCTCTGTTGCCCAGGCTGGAGTGCAATGACATGATCTTGGCTCACTGACACCTCTGCCTCCCAGGCTCAAGTGATTCTCCTGCCTCAGCCTCCCAAGTAGCTAGGATTACAGGCATGTGCCATCACACCCAGCTAATTTTTGTATTCTTGGTAGAGAGGGGGTTTCCCCATGTTGGCCAGGCTGGTCTCGAACTTTTGGCCTTGTGATCCACCCACCTTGGCCTCCCAAAGCACTGGGATTACAGGCGTGAGCCACCATGCTTGGCCGGGGCATCAGTATTTTTATAGAGCTCCCCAAAAGATTCTGATTAACAGTGAAGGGTGAGAACCAGTGACTAGTCTAATTCTTAGATGAATCAAAATTCACCCCCTTGGGCAAGGAAGGACCCAGCCTTTCTTTAAACATGTGGTTGCCTGAGAATTGAACAAATCTGAAGTAGGGAGAGAATGGCTTTGCCATGCCTATCATGGTATTGTGGAGATTTAAGAACTAGTGGCCGGGTGAAGTGCCTCATGTCTGTAATCCCAGCATTTTGAGAGGCTGAGGCAGTTGGTTCACTTGAGGCCAGGAGTTTGAGACCAGCCTGGCCAACATGATGACCTCATTTTACTAAAACACAAAAATTAGCTGGGTGTGGTGGTGTGTGCCTGTAGTCCCAGCTAAGGCAGGAGACTTGCTTGAACCCAGGAGGCGGGGGTTACAGTGAGCTGAGATTATGCCACTGCACTCCAGCCTGGGTGACAGAGTGCGACTCTGTCTCAAAAAAACAAAAAACAAAAAAAACTAGTCAGAGCTGTTGAGGTGTTGAGGCACCTGCTACTGATACATACTATAAACATGGAAGATGATTTTTGTTTTTATAGTCATGAGCAGGATACTGTATAATGTATAATCGTTGGACATTAAAGAAAACAAATTCCTTCTTGTCTCCTTAGGCTCAGAGCCACTCAGACATTGGAAAGCAAGTTTGTCAAGATGACAGAGAACCGAGGTAATGGATTCGAGTGATGAAACAGGAAATTCATGAGTTTTTGGCCACACCTCCCAAGTGACGACTTGGCCAGAAATGGGATAACTGGATTTCTCTACTTCTCTTTTATCATCCTCAATGAGAGTGACCAAATATTAGAGCTAGATGGAACCTTAGTGAAAATCTGGCTACTCGCCCCGTCCCACCAGCCTGCCACCCATTTCAGATTTGAAGAGACAGAGACACATGGACCTTACGTAATTACTGGGGATTATCCCAGGAGTCTGTGGCAGAAGTCAGCTTCTTCCCTCCCTGCTTCCCCGCCCTGTCTCTGGTGCTTTCTACAAACACCAGGTTGTTTCTGTGATCATACTTAAGCATACCTAACTTGTGAATGCTGTATAGAAGGTGATAATGAACATGATTTAGCCTTAACCTCAGTTTCCTAAAGGGACACGTGGGGGCAGCAAATGTTTAGGAACAAAAAATTCCAGTTCTAGTCTCTACTGTCTAATATGTGTATACATTTGGGAAACGTTTGGGAAAGGAATATTTGAGATCTTCTTTTTCTTTTTTGTGGTTTATTTATTTGATGATATGGAGATTGTTTCTGAGCCATGTGCTTCAACATCGGATTGGGGATTTCAGAAAAAGTTTTAGTCACTGTGATTCAATTTAGCTTCCAAATGTACCTCTGCTAAGAGACTATTAAAAGTACTCATAAATAGGACGCGTGTCTTCTTTGCAGTGTTTGTTAATTTTGAGTCACATCTTCTTTTTAGAAATTCATGAGACTTGGTGTCACAGAGACTGGAATAAGTATAGTCAAACTTATTGGTGGAGATTTCCTTTAGCTGTCTTCATAATCCATTTCCATTGTTATGCTTATTGATGAATAAAACATTTTCTTTTGGTAGATACTTCTTTTTTTTCCCCCCACCTTGATTTAATGTTTCCACTCTTATTGTCAAGTTTCTTATTACTCCCTAATAACTCTTAATAAAATAATGATTCGGCCAGGCGCGGTGGCTCAAGCCTGTAATCCCAGCACTTTGGGAGGCCGAGACGGGCGGATCACGAGGTCAGGAGATCGAGACCATCCTGGCTAACACGGTGAAACCCCGTCTCTACTAAAAAATACAAAAAACTAGCCGGGCGAGGTGGCGGGCGCCTGTGGTCCCAGCTACTCTGGAGGCTGAGGCAGGAGAATGGTGTGAACCCGGGAGGCGGAGCTTGCAGTGAGCTGAGATCCGGCCACTGCACTCCAGCCTGGGCGTCAGAGCGAGACTCCGTCTCAAAAAAAAATAAATAAATAAAAATAAAAAATAAAATAATGCTTCCTGGGAGATTATTCCTGCTTTCCTACTATCACCTGTTGATTTGAAAAGGCAAAACAATACTGTAGAAGCTTCACTAATGCATTGAAAGATAAAATGATAATACTAAATACTAAAATACAAAAAGTGATACTAAAAGTGGAGTCCTGGCACGAGTTTTTTTTTCTTTTTTCTTTTTTTTTTTTT
>NW_016824041.1:806156-817103 GCF_001698545.2 Rhinopithecus bieti | reverse complement strand
ACCATTTATTAAATAGGGAATCCTTTCCCCATTTCTTGTTTCTCTCAGGTTTGTCAAAGATCAGATGGCTGTAGATGTGTGGTATTATTTCTGAGGACTCTGTTCTGTTCCATTGGTCTATATCTCTGTTTCGGTACTAGTACCATGCTGTTTTGGTTACTGTAGCCTTGTAGTATAGTTTGAAGTCAGGTAGCGTGACGCCTCCAGCTTTGTCCTTTTGACTTAGTGAGGGGCATTTTGTAATGAGAGCTCTAAGGCTCTAAAATTCTGTGTTTCTGCTAGTTTCTTCCTCAAGATAAAACTGTGGAACTCATAGTGAATTCCCCCTCTTTGAGTGGTTTGAGCCAGGCAGCTATTTAATCACAAACATCACAAGTCAGAGTTTTCCTACCTAGTGTTGGTAGAGGAACACACCAGAACTGCTAAGGCCAAGGAAATCCCATTTTTCGAAGAGGCTTTCCTTTGTTAGCTTCTCTTTCTAGTAGTAAAGGTAAAAGAAAAAAAAGATGTTAAAGATGTAAATATCTTAGGGTTTTTTTTTTTGGTATAAATATTTGAACACAATAAGAATATGTAATGTAAACTGGATATGTATTTTTTACATTTTACTTAACCTGAATTTTACACAATCTTTGCTTGAATGCTCCAATAATGAAAGGAGAAAATATGTATTTAAACAATTTTTAAGTATTTATTATTTATTCAGGACACTTGAGTTTCATCGAGCTATAGTTTTAAAATGTAAAAATGCTGTGAAATTAAAAGCAGTCAAATGCTTTTGTCTGAGACTTTGTTCAAGGAAGTAGCTTAGACAACTTTGCCTTAAAAGTTCTTGAGGCAAATGAAAACCAGTTTTTCAGAATTAGAAAGACCACAATTAACTTAGTATCCTATAACTTTGGTATTTTAAAAAGTAATTCTCAAAGGGGTGAGTCAAGTCAGAAAGGGAACTGTGTGTATAAATTGTCAGGTTTTGGCATTTGTTTCCAGTCATTTCCAGAGAGAAAACTTCATTTTTATTCTTCTCAGCACCACATTTCAAAGGAAAGTTGTACAACTCTTATATTCACAATATCACAGGTAAAATTATCTAATCATAAAGACTGTACAATTTACATCATAAGATTCAGAAAGAGCACATTTTGAGTTTGAAAACAAATGAAGTGATATGTGCTATGTCATTAAAAAAAAAAAAACCTCATATACTTGATCAGGCCTTATTAAATTGTCAACGTAAGTTTCTAATGCAACTTCCTGTGTTGACATAAATACAGAAAAAAACAAT
The DNA here is from genome assembly GCF_001698545.2 of Rhinopithecus bieti. Lineage (NCBI taxonomy): Eukaryota > Metazoa > Chordata > Mammalia > Primates > Cercopithecidae > Rhinopithecus > Rhinopithecus bieti. The sequence continues at coordinate 815,818 of NW_016824041.1, read as the reverse complement.
ACCATTTAAACAGTGCCTCCCCAGGTCTCCAGAGCCTGGAACAATTTAATAAAACAATTAAGTACTGTGTTATTGGGGGCGGAGGATTGGAGGGTAGGAATGAGCTTTTAAAACCAAAGCAAAACAAAACAAAACAAAACCTCTCCAGACTGAGAATCTTTGAGTTTTGAACATGTGATTGGAAATCCAGAGGTAGCTTGTCTGTCATTTTGAGATCTTTGATAAGTAATCTTGCACAGCCTAAAAAAACTGATGGGCACGACACTTTTACTGGGGAGCTCTCCTTTCAGCAACACGTGCAAAAATGGTAAGGTTCTACTATTAAGACATTACCAGCGATTAAAACATGGAAATCTGACAAGTTTTAACAGCAATCGAAGTGTATTCTTTTCAAGTCTGTGGTTTTGAGAAAAAGCAGTGGAGTCTGGAGTCTACAGGTCCCGTTGAGCACACCAAGAGGATGTGCTTCCTTTAGGAAGGCAGGAAAGGCAAAGAGAGTGTCTCCACTTTAAAAAACACGGCCTTACCTCATATTGCAAAATTAAAGTGACAAATCCTGGAGAAAATCTCGGAGCACGCATTACAACCAGTCCCGTCATTAGTCAATTAAGACAAACTGAATGTAAACGGAGACTTGTCCGAGTCTATCCGCGACCCTAGGCCCCTCCAGGCAGTGGGAAAACCGGGCGGACACTTCCGGGCCTGCACAAAGGGAACCAGGACCGAGCCCTGGCCACTAGCTGGGGCTTTGCGTGGCAGAAAGTTTCGAGGCTTCCGTCCCAGACTTTCAGGAGACTTGCATCCATTTAGGAGACTCTCTGTCTCCACCAGCCTCTAAATTCTGAATGGGAATAAGCCCAATCGGCTTCCCACCCCCCGGCCCGCCCTGGTTTGGCGCCAGAGCGCCCTCCCGGCAGAGGCCAGAGCGCAGCGGGAACCGCCAGCCCGGCGGGGGCGCACTACACTCGGCACTGCGGTCCCCGCCTCCCGCCGCAGCCCAAGGGGGCAGGCCTCGGAGCCACCCAGCTGGGCCACCCGGGAGCTGGCTGGGTCCGCAGAGCAAAGGGGCGGCGGCGGCGCTGAAAGCTGGAGCGCGCTGCGAGCCAGCGGCCACAGCACTGCCGGGGAGCGACGCCCACCTGTTAGCTCAGATATTGCCATTTCCAGGCCATGACACCTGCACCCTGAATGGTGATCAGCCTCCTTACCCGCGGCAAGACCGAGCCCCGGGCACACATCCTCGGGTCGACTAAGTGGCTAGAGGGTCAGCGGCCCAGGCCTCCAGCTGCGTGCGGAGCCGCGAGTCCAAGGCGCGCTCGCCTGGCAGTGGTGCCTGAGGCTGGGGCTGCTGCAGCTCCCCGAGGCCCGCTCCAGGAAAAGACATCCGAGCCTCTCCACCCAGCGACTCAGGGACCTTTATGTACAAATGTAGGACACTTGCCTCTCTGGTGGGGAAAATGTTGGAGAGGGCGCTGCCATTGGGTGCGCACCTGGTCAGCGAACTTAACCTAGAGAGTTTGGGATGGAGAAGTAGGATGGAGAGGAGAGCGAAATTTCACTCTCTCTAATTTAGCAGGAAGAAGTCCATGATCGAGGATTCCTGGCTTTTCGGACTTGAGATTCAAAGAACAAGTCCCAGGCGCATGGGCTTAGCGAACGAGACTGAGACGTCAAAGTAGCGCGCTAGGAGTTGGGAAGTGGGGAAAGAAAAGGCAGAAGTGGGGAAACTGGAGAAAAAGAAGCCCAGAGGTGGAGTGAAGTTATGCCCGGTCCAGAGTAAACTTTATTCTAACCTAGAGGCTGTCTCGATTTCTTAGATGTAAAGGCACCCTATACTGTGCTTCTAAACCAGCGTCCCGGGCAAACAGCCAATGCCGCCAAGAGCTGTCGGGAAACGCTGAGTTTTTAGGCTCTTGCTTAGCAGTGCTGTTGGACTTGTTCTTAAGTTGGCTAATTCGAATGCACAGCAGTTTGAGAGGTTTCGCTTTGCATACCTAGGACTGAGACACGCCCTGTTTTTCAAAAGGGGGACTGATAAAGCCAGGGTCTCAAGTTTTTCACAAGGCCAAAGATGAGGAGTGGCTGCAGTTTAGAAAGTCAGTCCCAAAACTCTGCTACAGATCGAGGCAGACTTGCCCTAAATAATTCCCAAATCTGGGTTTTACTCCCAGATATTCTGATTTCTTTATTGTATTGAGCCGCTCAGGCATCGGGACTTTACAACCCTCCAGCTGACTCTAACACACAGCAAAGTTTGAAGGCCACTGCGCTCAGTCACCCATTATCCCCAGGAAAGGTTTTCTGGAGAAGGAGCAGAGACCTCCTTCCATTTAGCTCTTGGCGATTGTGCCAGCTTTGGAACTAGCTCCCTAGTCATTGAAAAGTACAATCCCTCATCTTACAAGGTTGTTGTTGTTGTTGTTGTTGTTTGCACAGAGACACAGCAAAACATTGACTCTCCACTGGCATCAGCCATATAGGAATTATGAAGGATGAAACCATCTCCCCCAGGCCTTCAATAAGTGCAAGTGATAACTTAACATTGAGAATTCTGCCTGCCAGTTACAAGGTAAACTGGTAGCTCTTTTCAGCCACCCTAACTCAGGATATCCCATTAGGAATCAAAGTAATCTCTCAGGGCTAGTGATTGCAGACTTTTCAAGCTGGTGTTAAGGAAACTGAGAGTCTCAAATTCAGGCTGGATCACATGCCCTTGCATCCAGACTCCCCCAAAATGGATCTGCTATATTAAGACTGGCTGCAGAAGAAGCCTGGCTGGTGTCTAGAATGTCCAAGAGTGGCGCTGGGGAACTGAGGGGCGATATTGGATGTCCAGGATCGCTCATATACAAATCTAAAACCTGGTTATATTAAGTGGTGAATTACTGATACCAAGACTAGCAAACTAGCCCCTTTTCAGCCGACATGGAGGGGAGGATAGTTCTCTTGGCCTTTCCTAAAGGTAACTCCAGAGGCAGAGGCACCACAGAGGACCACCCCCCTCCCAAACCCGCCAGGCACCCAGCTGTGCTTGGACTTGGCTGCCTAAAGCGTTTATCACCTTACTTTATACAAGGCGGACCGGGAAACAGATAACCCCCGGTGGCTGGGTCGGGTCAGGGATCACTTATAACTTCCTAGGGTTTCATCCTCTCTCTCTCTTGTTTCTGCACCATTTCTTTGCAGTGCGAACTGCCTGATACTTCCTTAACCTCCATCTCTCCAAGAACAAGTGCATAACATGGGGCTGCGGGGAGACAAGGGATTGGAGAGAGCAAAACCCCCTCCACCGGTCAGGAATTCCCTGCACACTCCAGTTGTTGAGGATGCGAAAAGGGACCTTACAGTCTTCAAGAACTCGCTTTTCACTCCCCACCCCCAGAACTTTCTGCTGATCTATTTTGGGGGTCCTTGGGAGTATCTTCAAAGACGCTAGGAAAGTAAACCCTGGAGTGGGGGGCTGCAGATGTGCCCATTCTAAAGATCCAAGACAGCCATTCTGCACTCTTCCAGGCCCAGCCCTGGACAGGCGTCCCTGTCACATCCCAGGTCCACAGCTCATGGCACCCTCCTTCTTTCCAGGCCGGTCCGGACACGACGCGTCCCAGCGATTTACTCTGCAGAAGAGTTGGGAGAGTCCCCTTTCCTCCATCCCCCCTCCCCCAACACACACACACACACACACACACACACACACACACACACACACGCACACACACCGCAGTTCTGCACTAGGGTTTCCCTCCAGGGCAGATTACTTTATGACAGGGTGTGATAAGTGGTGATTTTGTTCCTCTTTTGATAGCAGGATTGCTTTGTAAACAGAAGCGCAAACTCGTTCCGATAGTGGTTCCGCACCAGTGCTCGGCAGCCGCCCTGGCACAGCGGGCAGCAGAGACAGCTGCTGCACCTGTCGCCTAAGGCCGAGAGGACCGGGATGCCGCTCTTGGAGGGGGCGCACTGACCGGTGACGCGCTCCTCCAGTCTCCAGGGCATCTTTAGCTTCCCAGCTTGCTGCACACCTCGGGCCTGTACCCACTGCCGTCAGTTGAAAGCGTGCATTCTGGAGAGCCACAGTGGGACACGCCTAATGCACACCCTCCCTTCTTCACCTTCTCCCTGGACACCTTTGCTAAGAGATTTGGCTAATTTCTTCTCCTGTGGTTGCTGGTAATTCTACTGGTAATTCCTGTGCCCTAATCCAATTGGAGAGTCATGCCACTCAATTTCTCTCACTTTTTCCTTCGAGTAGCCCAATATTCCTTCTTCCTGGCCCCGACCCTGACGGCCAGTTTACCATTCCAAGGGGGACCAAGAAGGAAACCAAGTTTGAGTTAGGTTTGCTCTGCCAAGGGCAGGGAAGAGCAGCCACTGTGGGAGACAGGGGAAGAGGAGAGAAGTGCAGCCAGGGGTCACCCCATCTGCCCCGGGATCTTCAACTCCCCAGCGAAAACGCGAAGCCGAGGTTATTACCCGAATGAACTCATTGCTCAGACTTGGGTACAGATATCCAAGTTCATTTAAAGAACGTTGGGCGAAATCGCTAGGGGTATGGTGCTTGATGGTAAGTGAAGGGGTGGAGTGAAAATGAGGCTCAAGCAGGGCTTAACCCTAACGCAGAGATTACTCCCTCAGAAACTTTGGGGCTGACGGCCCTGGGAGGAGGGTTGTTGGCGGAGAATGGGTTCCACCGGCGTTTCTGACACCATAGGCCTCAGAGAGCCTGAGCTCAGCATTACCTGAAGCTGGGAGCTCTGCTCAATCCAACACCAGGTCGTCCCGCCCCTTCCCGCAGCACAGACTTCCCTCACTGAGTGGCGCACAGAAAAATTTCCGATACGGCTCAGTGTCCCAGGCCCTGTTAGCTAAGGAACCTGCTTCGTGGTGGCAGCGCCAGGAGTGGCTGGGGAACTTCCGCGGCTCTCCCTCTCCCATCCCAGGGAGAGGAGCGGGGTGCCGCTGGTCTCTGATTCAAAAGAGCCCCAAGGCCGCACTTTCCGAGGCCTCTTGGACGCAGAGGTGGGTCGCCAAGTGCAGTTAGTGGCCTTGGGCCTGCCCGCACTGGGAGTAGCTGGCTCTCCGGAACGGTTGTCTGGAACCCGGAGAGCGGATGAAGCTGGGAGGCATCCCCCATTCCCCGCCAATCATGGCACCCCCGGAGGTGGGGCAGTCTCGCTGGTGCGGAGCTGCGGAGGAGGTACTGGTGGGGAAAAGCTCTGAGCGGTGCAGCAGGTGTTTGAGGAAGGCAAGGACGTAAATCTGGCAGGACTGGGGTTGTGAGGAGAAAATTGCGGGAGGTGCACATGACCAGTTCCTGGCTGCGGTGTGTCTAAGAAGGGCAATGCAGTTTACATCATCTTGAATTGAACAGGTCTTGGGCGCTGTGAACTCATCTTGGACGTGGGGCTACGTAGACCGTCCTGGACACGGCTCAGCAGCCTTTCTTGAAAGCACACTGTTGGCCAGGAGCTGTGCTAAGCGTTTTGCGTACAGTCTCCTATTGAATTCCCACCAATTAGCCACTTTACAAACCAGGAAACAGAAGTTCAGACAAGGTCAGTAACTTCCCCAGGATCACACAGCCCCTACACGTGTATATATCGGAGCTGAATGTGGAACCCAAGTGATCTTACTGCAAAGCTAAATTCTAGCTCCGGCATTCCACGTCCCTCCGCCTCTCTCCCACATCATCCTCCCGCTAGGATGTGCACAGCTGCCGACGGTCCTCTCTCCTAAGGCCAGGGGTGCTTCGCTTCCAGCTCACCCTGTCCATTCCCACCCAACCCTACGCAGCGCCTTAGCTTCGCGCTTAACTCCGCTCTCAGCTCTGCCTCCCGCTTTCTGCACGCTCACGTTCCCCACCCCAAAAGTACCGAGGGTGAAGACGGCGCTCCCCACACCCCACCCTGGCCCTGGGACGCGCCCGCCAGCCCTTCCTAGGCTCGGCCCGGCCTGTCCGGCTGGGCCCGAGGTCGCCTCCAGTCAGTGTTTCCCCCGCGCTGGCGAGGCGAAGCGAGGGCAGGTTGAAACCGCCGCTCACTTTTAAGAGAGCACAGCGACCTCCACCTGAATCCCGGAGAGGTGCAGGAGCTCCCTTCGTGCGTGTCTTCCACTCTGAAAAGTTAGTCACCGCCCTATTTCCACCTTCTGGAAGAAGCCAGGGAAAGTGCACTTATTAGTTAAAAACGTCATCTAATTTATTTAAATTCTCACCAAAACAAAACAAACCAAAAAAGCTACCCACAGAAACCCCCAGACTTGAGCAAGATTCTAAGGCAGGTCCCAGAAAGTTTTAAATCAACTAAAGGATGGGTACTGGAATGAAAGTCCTATAGTCCAGGGATGAATAAAATGCGGAAGCGATAAGAGGACTCCAGGGAGAGGCACCTCCACCCCACCCCTGGGAACGCCGAGAGCGTGCAAAGCCCCCTGGACAGGGCCCGGGGGTCGGAGGTTCTCGGGCACGGTTAGAAAGGGGAGGCTTTGGTGCCTGGGGGACAGGTCTCTGCTCCACAGCGTGGAGCTGACCTTTTACACATATTTGCCTGACATGTCAGAGAAGACGATTTAAAACTGGTTCTTTGTTCGTCTCCAAGTCCCAGCTACAGCAGCCTTGGAGGGTAACTGGGCCTGCCCCAGGAGCCCCAGGCCCAGACCCAGGACAATTCGATCTCATGGCCGCAGGAATGGGACTGGCACCCTCTCTGGGAGAGTGTGGCCCGAGGCCATTCTCCTCATCCTCACCTCCCTGCCGGCCAGGTGCGGCTCCTGAAGGAGGTGAGCTCCAGGAGCCCCAAATCCTGTGGCTTCTTTTAAAGCTCCCCTCTAATTAGAAGCAGCGGTGAAATCACTTCAGTGATTTTATCTGTCATGGGAAAGCAAACCCTAAACCAAACCTCAGTTGCCCATCCCAGAGCCACCAACACCCCCATTCTTCCTTTAAATAGTTCTAAATGGAAAAGAGGGAGAGGGGAAGAGAACTGTGAAAGTGGGAAGAAGCGGGTGGATCTTTGTACAGAAGTGCTAAGTGTGAGTGTGTAAGAGAGTGTGTGAGTGTGTGTATGTATGTGTAGAGTTTCTCTCTCTCTCTCTACGATGGGAGGAGACTAAACCTAGAAGCCAGAAGTGACACAGAATCATGAACGTCTTCACCTATTGAGCAACAGTTTCATGTGGAATCTAACGCTGAAGTGGCCCCGGGGGTGGCAGAGAAGGATCCGCTAAGGCCAGTCGTGCCCTGCACCTCGTGGGCGGGTGGGGAGGCGGGGACGGCGACCCATCCCCACTGTGTCCAGGTCCGCGGGGATCATCGGGTCTGGACGCTTCCACCGGTCTAGCCCTTCCCCAACCCCGACCCCACCCGGGAGTGGAGACTCCCCAACTCGAAAGTTCCGAGGGGAGGGAAGCCAGGGGTCGAGCTTGTCGATGCCCCCACCACCGGAGTGCGAAAACACACTCACACTCGCATCGCACCCAGCACATCCAGCAGTCAGTCCGCTTCGGTTCCCGGACCAGGGACTGACCGGGAAAGCGGGTTGGGGCTGTTGGGAAAAGCTGGAGCTGATGGCAAGATTGCCGCGGCTATAAATCCATCACTTCCCAGGTCAGCTCCGTGAGGCGCTGGGACTGCAGCTGGCGGAGTGAATTCCTGGGCCAGCGCGCATGCGTCGGCAGGTAGCAACCCAGCTCTTTATGACCAGGTGAGATGTTGGTGAGCAGGTAAAAAAGGAGGATTTGCCTAAGCGATTCCAGGGAGCGGGCCCGGCCGAGCCCTCCAGCCCATGCCCGGCGGGGACCAGTCGCCAGGAGCGCCGAGCCGCGATGTCCATACTTGCCAAAATGGGGGACTGGCAGGTACGGGGGGTTTGCCTTGGCTGGGGCTGAGGTGGGCTGAGGTGGGCGGAGGTGGAGTAGGGGAGGGGGCAGGAGTGGGGAGGAGGAAAGGAAGCGCCGTGGCCCAGGGCACGGGAGTCGTAGGTGAAGCGCGCGTGGCAGCGCCCAGGAGAGCTCCCAGGAGACAGTGAAGACAGGAAAAACGAGCGCAGGCAGCGGCTGCGGTGCTGGGGGCAAAGCGCGCCGCCCGCGGGGCCAGGCGCCGGGGAAAGTCCGGCGCACGCTCCACAGGTGGCCTGGTGGGTCACTTGTGGTTTGTGCTGTGGCCGTTTCCCCCACCGCCTCCCACCTCAAGCAGAAACTTGGGAGGATGACTATTTCGGAAGGGGGGAGGACGCAGGCCTGGGGTTGCGGCGCGCGGCGGTGAAGGTTTTCAGCCCCCTGCGCCTGCGGCCTCACCCTAGACCTCAGCGTTGAGTGTTGGACAGGTTCTGGTGCACCTGTCTCTCTCGGTACCCCCAGGTTTCGGGAGATGTAGAATGTATGAAGAATGGAAAGGGGGCCGGATGACTGGGTCGCGGAGGCAACATGTTTCTTTGGGAGATAAAAAGTTTGCCCGAAGTTTAGCTACCAACTCTCTCCACTTCCTGAAATGGGTTTTTGCCGCCTGGGCTACAGATGAGGGAGTGTGTGAATAGTGGGTGAGGAGGCAGGGGGATCGCGAATTTGCCAAAACCAATGCCTGCGGAACTTGGCCCTGCTAGGCCGCGAGCACCCCAAGGCGTCCAAGGTTTGGCTCCTGTCCTTCCTGGGCCCGGGATTCCGATCCTGGCCAAGGAAGCATTTGTCCCGCGCTCTCCTTCCAACTTCCAGACATTTTCCCTTCGGGAAACAGTATGGCTCTGGCCAGGTTGGTGGCGGTAAAAGGCTCTGCCTGTCGCCGATTTCATCATCAGAACAGCGAGGCCCTGTTTTCGCCCCAACCAAGAGGCCTGGTTAGGGTGAGATTCTGTGTGCCCAAAGCCCGGGGGGACAATTCGAATCTAATGCCCTGAACTTCCCCCCCTCCCCCGCCAAAAAAAAATCTGAGGCCTCGCTACTCCTGGTCGAGTTCTTTCTCTTGTTTCAGATTTAGGCCATTAAAAGTAAAGTTCTGAGAAGTGCAGTCTTCACTAAGCTACCTGGAGTTGGAGAAAGAAAGGCCTTTTGCGTTCTGTACTTTTTTCCCTTGCATTTATTACTTTTATCAAGAGTGAACTCTTTTATATTCTTCCCCCTAGTTAATCCTCACTAAATGGTATTTCATCCGCGAGGTTAGAGGAACCTGTGGTTTAAGGACGCAAATCCGGGAATCCACACCTCTCCCTCCCTGCCCCTGTGGGCTGAAGGTCCTTCCTAACTCTCTTATTTGGAGGCTGAAGACTGGGGGAGTCCTTTCGTAGCAGTCTTCGGGTTTTCTCCTCAAATTCCAGTGAATTTCGCTGGAGAACTCCTAGGCAGTGAGAAGGTGCCTGTTGAGTAGGTTTGACCTGGGACTGGGCCTTCTGTGGGTTCCACTAAGGTTTGAAAGCCGCGAGACTGCCGCAGGAGGAGGAAGGAGGGAGCCGCGGGCCTGGCTCCTGCGGGCTCAGTTAGGCAAGTGGCTGGAGGCCTGGATCTCGGGTGGGGCGAGCGAATTTGGGGCCCGGAGGGGCCGAATCTGCTGAGCTGGGCCTGTTGGGCTCCCGGCTCCCACTGGGCATTGGCAATTGGAGAAAATAGAGTCATTCTGGCCTCTCACTGTCTCTTTCTCTTTGTGACTCTGTCTCTCACACAAATACTCCCTGTCC
>NW_016824041.1:776830-802040 GCF_001698545.2 Rhinopithecus bieti | reverse complement strand
CCCCCGCCCCCCCCCCCCCCCGACGCCCTTTTTATGCCCCTCACATCAGGCCTGGATCTCCGACGCCCAACCCCAGGCCTGGCGCTGCTGTCCCGGGGTTCTGGCCCTGCCGGAGCATTGACATGCAATGAAGCGACTTAGTGTGGTAATGACGCTGGCACAAATGCAGCTCGGCTGGCTCCAGAGGCGACCCTGGCGCTCGCCCGGGCCTTTCATCAGCGTCTACACCCGGGACGGCAGTCCAGAGTCGGCAGGTCCCAATCTGCACCTCAATGGCGCCCTCAGCGGGAATACAACAACAGTTTAGCAGCCCCGGCGGGTGTGGAGCCAGAGATCTGTCCGGCGCAGGGCAGCGGGGACGTGGGAAGGGGGTTGAAATGGGGTTGCAGAGGATGGAGTGCGGCCTTCCCAAGTCCGCAGAGGGCAAGAAAGCGAAACTTGGAGTTCCCTTACGCACACCGCGGCGACGTCTACGGAGTGTAAAAACCCATGCTCTCAGGCCTAGGATTTGGCCTGCTCAGGCTGTGGCTACTGCTGGGAGGGTGTCGTTGCCCCTGGCAGCCCAGATCCTGACTTCAAACCACTGCACTGGCGACAGGCTGGGACCGCCCTGTAGGGTCTAGCCCTGGAAAGTCGACCATTTTCTGGACGGAGGGCGGCGCCAAGCCTCCAGTCCGGTTCAGCCGAGGGATTGTGCTCAGTTCAGGTGGGGCTAGGGAGTGCCCAGAGCATGGGGAGGGCTCCCTGGGGGCTCTGAGGCCCCTTGCCAGCTCTGGCTTCTCCCTAGCTTTTTGGAGCCTTCTGCCTGCTCTGCTAGGTTTGGGGAGCTCGCTGGGGTGTCTGGAGGGAGAATTCCCCTTCCGCAGCTTTGGGTGGAATGGGGAGTTCTCCCAGCTCCTGCCTGCCTTCCACCTGGGAGGAAATGCTCCCATCTGCCACAGTTCCCCTTTAGGGGACGCCCGGTGGAAATCTGGGAGGCCTGGAGGTTTTCGAGAAACAAGCCCAGATGAATCAAAGGTCCTTACTAGAGCAACTCTGAGGTGGGACCTAGTGTAGTTACGGAGTTTGCACATACAGCAGAGAGAAAAGACAGAGGTAACTTTCTTTGGAGGACAAACGAGGAAGCTCAGCCAGGAAAATTAATTACTCTGCATTTCATAGTGTCACACTAGGTCCTTTTCTTTTCTTTTTTCTTACTTAAAAAAAAAATCCCAAAAACGAAAGGGATAAAAGCCCCAGAGGAGCCAGCAGGCTCCTGTGAGGAGTCCAAAAGCCCGGACTGACCAATCTGGACAAGGAGGTGGCTCCCAGGCCTCCAGGTTGCGCGGCAGCCGGGCTCTGCCTCGCGAGCACGCCTGCGTTAGTAGCATCACCAAATCATGAAGGAACTCTCCCTGCTTTAATTAAAAAGGGGAATCTTGGGAAAACTAGAGCAGATTAACACAGCTAAGAGTCGGTTCCCGGTGATTTATTTTGATGCATGCATGAGACGGTATCTAGACTTGCAGGCACACACATGTCTGTATTTCGGCTCAACTTTAGAAGCGGGTGTGCAGTTCCATAGGAGTTCTGTATTCGTGTCCAAGTCGCACCTAGGAAACCTTAGCCTGAACACCAAGTTGAACTGTCAGTTGGCCCTAGCTTCACACAAACGGAAGGAAAATTGTTTAACCCCCGGAGCTGTCAGGTAACCTCTTCAGGGTACAACTTTTATTTTACACGCCGCAATTAAGGGATTGCAAACCCCAGAAGAGCCACCGGAGTCGCTTGGCAGAATCTCCAACCTGAGGGAAAGCTCAAAGCCAATAAAACTCCCAAGGCGCTGCGGCCCGAGGGGGTGGCTGCCGCAAGTGGAGGCGATCCCTTGTTAGGCAAAAATTTTGGAGTGACTTCGCCGGTCTTGGTTTGGTGGTTATGTTTAATTGCGAAAGGGATAATGATTTCTAGTAAAATTCCACGGGGCCAAAAGGGCAGCTCGGATCGTGGTAGTAGGGTTAAGGGAGAAGTGCTAGAAGCCGGGCCCCAGGAGTGGCGGCTTGGACTTTGAGCAGTGCCGGGCTTTGCAGAAGGCATCTCTGGAGAAAAGGAAGCGGAGAGAGAAAGGAAGGGGAATGTGGCGGAACTGGGGTAAGAGAGATGGTGCTGGGACAGGGGCTCGCGGCAGAGCTCAAGGAAGGTTTTATCAGTTCGCAGGCTGGAGTGCGCTCTAGAAGCAAGTTCGTGGGTAGAGAGGCCTTTATACCTGTGTCGGAGCGGCCGGCGGCAGATTGTGGTACTGGCGAGCAATTGGACTATTGTTGATATGCTAATGAGGCGATTAGGCTGTTGGTAAAGAGCTGGAAAAGGGAAAAGTTTCTACCATTAGAGGGAGATCTCCGAGCGCACACGGGAGCTCTTTCCCTTCTCTCCTCCTCCTCGCCCTTCTCCTCGCCCTCCTCCTCCTCGCCCTCCTCTTCCTCCTCGCCCTCCTCCTCCTCCTTGCCCTCCTCCTTCTCCTCCTCCACCTCTTCTCCCTCCTCCTCCTCCTCCTGCGCTCACCGCCGGCAGCCAGCACTTTGCGCTTACCCAGAGAGTCGCTCCACTTGCGTGCGAGACGGAGAGGGGCATATCCGTTCACGCCAATCCATGAAAATGCTTTGGAAATTGACAGATAATATCAAGTACGAGGACTGCGAGGTAAGCGCGACGCCGGCTCGATCATCCGTGCGCCCACAGGCTCCGAGCTCGACCCTCCCTCTCCTCCTCCTCTCCTTGCAACCAGCTGCGAAACGCGGGTGGGACAAACTTTCCCCAGCGCAGCGCCCGCCCCTCGGATTCGCCCGAAGAACGCGGGGGAGAAGCTGGAGAGGGAGGACGTGGATGCTCCCTTCTTTGGCTTCCCTACTTTGAAGCCCGTGTCCCACTTTACTCCCCTTTCTGACCAATTTTGGCTGTGCCTAAGAGTGGGGCGAAGAGAAGAACATGGGCTTTTGAAGCAATTGCTGGCAACTGGGCACTTGCCCGTGCACTCCTCGTGTTATCTTCATCGAGATTCTGAGGGCCCAAGTCAACAGGAACAGAAAGGAAAGAGAAAACTCTTCTCTTCAACTTCCTCTCCGATCTTTAATATTCCTTCTTCTTTCTATTCATTCATTCTTTCTTCCTTTCCTTTCTTCCCCCCACGCCACTTTCTAAAGCGGTTCCCTTCTCGGCTTTAGAGACGGGCCCCCACACGTCGCTGTGATCTGGGCTGCGCCTTACTGTAAGCGGGTTCAACTTAAGAACACTCTTTCCAGCTGCGGGGCTCGCTCCAGATCCTCTGTGCTTCAAGAAGTTCTAAGTAGCTTCTAAGCTACAGGATCGACGCACCCCATGGGGGTGTGTGGGGGTGGGGAGATGTGCCTCGCCGAGCCTGCTGGCCGCTGGGTGCTGGAGCACCAGCTTCTGCCCCAGCCCAGAACGACCGTGGGAATCCTTGCGCGGCTGCGGACCACCTCTGGTGCCGCGAGCCCGCTGGGCCGACGGAGCGCGCCGCTTTGGAACCCATTTTAAAACCTAGAGTCCCCTGAGCTCGCCTTCTTGAGGCAGCAAGGGAGACCCTAGCGCTACCGGTCCACCCGCAGGAGGCGCTGGGAACGGTTACAACCATCACTGAAATGAGCAATGAGTCCGAGAGAAGGGTTGGGGTGTGTAGGGCTGGAGATCACTTAAATAAATAGGTGGCAGTCCCAACTTTGGCTTTTTTTTTTTTTTTTTTTCTTAGTTTTTGGCATTTGGAGCTGAGAATCTTAGGCAGAAGGTGTGCAGGCGCAGGGGCGGAGATCTTGACTTCACTGGAAACCAGAAATTGGGTTTCTATGAACGATGTGTCACCCGCTCCCTCCTCCCTTTTCTTTCTGAAGACTATTTTAAATCTTTCTCCTTTCAGGACCCCCACCCCGGTAGATGGGGACGGGGTGACATCCCACGGGTGCCGGTTCTTCTCTGGTGGGTCCTGTCGCGCTGGGGGAGGGGCGCAGGGACCCCACGTCAGACCAGTAGCTTTGTTTTCGAGGCTGGGGGCGAGCTTTGCGGGCAGGGAGGAATGAAACTGAGCCCCTCAGTCTCACAGGACAGTTCATACTGTACTGGTCTGGGCTTTGGCCGGAGGCTCGGGCATTTCACTTTCGCAGAGGCCGAAACCCAGCTCCAGGTGTGGGCGCCCTCGGCGGGCGGGGTCCGAACCTCCGCTCGGCTCTAGGCGCCGACTGGATGGGGTGGGTGGCTAGGTGGGGGATGAACTTGCACCCCTAGAGGGATCCTGTGGGGGCAAGTGTGAATGCGTGTGTAAGCGAGGCAAAAAAGATAAGAAAGGAGAGAGAGAGGAGAATAAAGTCAAAGCTGTTTCCACAACTTTGGCGGCTGCGGGCAAGCGCCGGAGCGGGGATTTCGGGTTTCGGAGTTGGCTTGGGGCAGTCTGATTGTGCCGGGGCTCTGTAGGGACACGCAGAAGACGAGGTGCCGCCTGTTCTGACAACCTGGTGGGTAGACTGGCAAAGGCAGCACGCCGGGAGAGCTAGTCGTGTCATTCGGGGGGGCGTCAGGCGGGAGTGGCCCAGCCAGTCGGACGGGTTTTTGCCGGGAGCCGCGAGCCCGTGCCAGCGGCGCCCGGGCTGGGCCACCTAGCGTCTGTGCGCGCCCCGGCCCGCATCCCGGCTTCCGATCCGGAATCCCCGGCCCCAGAGAGCCGAAGGCAGAGCGACGGTGGCCGGGGAGCGCACGGTGCCCCTGTCCGAGGAGAGCTCAAGAGGAGGCGGAGGAGAGGGCCAGTGCAGCGAGAGGGCCGGTCCCGGGCGGGGCGCGGGGTCATGGAGGAGCCGCGCAGCAGCGGGCAGCTGAGTCCGGAGTCCCAGACTCGGCTGCGAAGCGGCGGAGCCCGCGGCCAGACAGGGCCGGGAAGCGCCTGCGGCGCGGAGAGCCCCACGAGCGCCCGGACGCGGTCCCCAGCAGCTCCTGCCCGCTACGCACGACCCTCGCTGCATCCCGAGGTCTGCCCCAGCCTTTTAGGTCTGATTGTCCTCGCTCGCTTCCTCTCCCCTTCCCCTCCCCCGCGGCCTCCCCCTCCGTGCGCTCTGGCTGGCCCCCTCCCTCCCTCCCTCCCCTCTCCCTTCCTCCTCCCTCCTCTTTTCTCCCTTCTCCTCTCGGGGCTCTCCCTCCTTCCCTCCCTTCCCTCTCCCCACCCCGGGCTTCCTCTCCCTTCGCCCACACTTTCTTTCTCACACACGCACGCAGACACATTCTCCCTCTCTGCGCTCTCTCCTTCGGTCTCCCTCTGCCTCTTTCTCTTTCACTTTTGCATGCCCTGCAACCTTTTAAAATGTTGCCCCTTCCCTGTGATTCGCCAGACGCCGCGCCGCGGCCCCCCGCGCGCTCGCCCGCTCCCTCTCTCGCCCGCTTTTTGTCTCTCGCGCTCCCTCTCCCCACTCCGATTTGCTACACTGAGACTCCCGTCAATGGACTACATTGAGAGCCGGCTCCGGCGCGAGTTGCCTCTCCGCTTCACGCTCGATTTCCAGGCATTCTTCCCTTATTAAGTATTCGTGTAATATTAATAGTCATGAATATCTGCTATTAGGAGGCTCCAGGAACGCTGCCCAGCGCGGTTATTAGAAGCTCAAGCGAAGCCGCCGCTAAGAAAAGAGGGGGAGACACGGATTAAGGAACACGCACGCACCCACACACTTACACATACTTTTCCTTTTCCTTTTTTGGGGTTTTTCATTTTTAAAGAACTTTGAATCATAACCAGTCGCGGCAGGATAGAGACCGTGGGTTCGACCAGCTGAAGGCGCCGCGCGAATCGGTGGTTCAAGTTCGGATGGATCCGAGCCGGGCTCCCGCGCTCCGGGGAGCGTCGGCGCCGTGACTGGAGTCCTGGGTCGCGCGGGGCTCTCGGCGCCTTTTGTGTGGGGCGCGCTCGGGCGGCGGGGCAGCCGGGCGCTCCAGGCTTGCTTGTTTTTTTCCACCCTGACTCGTTACCCCAGACTCTTCGCAGATGTTAGTTCACAGTTTTTCAGCTATGGTGAGTCCCACCCCCACCCCGTTCCTGTTTCTTTAGGAATTCGATTCTGGAAACCTGGTGCCGTGGAGCTGCCCGAAACCTCGGGTTTCACGCCCAGCTTTCCTTCAGGACACCCCCTCCTTTTGCATCCCCCACCCCACCTTCCGCCTTTCTCTCGTTCTTTTTCTTCCCTAAATCGAATGCATTACCTCCTACCCCAGCCCCCGCTCGACCTCTCCGAGCACGCAGACCTACCTCGCCGCTGCTTCCCAAGGCGTGTTTCTCCCCACGTTCATCTTGATTTCCTTGCGTCCTCACTTGTTCCCGAGATGTTCTCAACATTTGATGCTTAATCTGTCTGCAGGAAAAGTGCAGCCCGGTGTGCCCCCCACCCTCGGGGCCTGCGGCTGAACCGCCGAGGGTTTGCCGTCCCTGGAATCAACTCTGTTCGCTTGTTTTGCAAGCGAATTGCAATAGAGAAACCTACAGTCAGGCGTTTCTTCTGCCCTTTGGGGCTGAGGTGGAAGGGGCGGGGGGCCTCCGCCCCGGGGTGCACCTCTCTCTTTTAAACCCAATAAGGCTGAATCTTTCTATTTTAAATCTTGACTTGACCTCCCCCTTTCCCTATCCAAACCATAAATCGACTCTGTCGAGAGAAAGGCTCCTAACTGAGGAAGCGGAAAAGACAGACCCCGATCCTGCAGTTAAAACCTTCTTTAAGCTGGTAATTTAAACGTGTGTTTTCGTTACAGCCCCTCTGCGAAATATGTTTCTATTTAGTCATGAAACGGTAATAGTCTTTGAACGTTTATGATTTTTTTCTCTCCAAATAAATGCAAGATAATAAACAATAACGCAGTGGCAGACAGGTTCAAATAGGGGGAAAAGAAAAGGCCGCTTCTGCGGTTTAGTATTTAGGAGGAATTTTAATTTTGCTTGAGAGGTTTCACGCTGCAGTTTAATGGGCTGTGTTCCAGGAGACCCTTTTCTATCTCTTCCCCACTTTGAAAGAAACGCCTGAATAGTCTCTTGTGCCCCTACATATACAGTTCCTCTGCGTTGTTGGAAGGGTCTGTTGAGGGTATTTCCTGAAAAGAACTTAGAGCTGATTTTTTCCCGGCGGCCAGCCAACGGGAACGGGGGATTTCCCACGCAGGCTTGTCAAGTGGATTTTGTGTGGATAATTGTAGCTCGACGCCTGATTCCTTGTTCTTTACCTTTCCTCTCGCTCTCTTCTAGGACCGTCACGACGGCACCAGCAACGGGACGGCACGGTTGCCCCAGCTGGGCACTGTAGGTCAATCTCCCTACACAAGCGCCCCGCCGCTGTCCCACACCCCCAATGCCGACTTCCAGCCCCCCTACTTCCCCCCACCCTACCAGCCTATCTACCCCCAGTCGCAAGATCCTTACTCCCACGTCAACGACCCCTACAGCCTGAACCCCCTGCACGCCCAGCCGCAGCCGCAGCACCCAGGCTGGCCCGGTCAGAGGCAGAGCCAGGAGTCTGGGCTCCTGCACACGCACCGGGGGCTGCCTCACCAGCTGTCGGGCCTGGATCCTCGCAGGGACTACAGGCGGCACGAGGACCTCCTGCACGGCCCACACGCGCTCAGCTCAGGACTCGGAGACCTCTCGATCCACTCTTTACCTCATGCCATCGAGGAGGTCCCGGTAAGAGGCCGCGCGACCCGCGCGGGAGAGAACACAGCCCCCTACTCACCTACCCCCAAAAAGGATACCTGGAACATACAGTCGGTGGGCCCGGGTACTCCCCAGTATTTCCTTTTAAAAACATTTTATTCGGGGGCGGGGACGGGGGGACGTTTTGAGGAACCACACAAAGTAGTTGCGAGTTCTGCCCCAGAACAATGGTTCCTAGAGCTCCCTCAAACAATGCCTGCATTACCATTTCCACCAACACAGATAAATCAGACGAATGTCACCATTAACAATATCTTCCTCTCGACGACAGTAAACTGTCTCAATTGCTAAAAGATCTACTTCCACCGCTGAGTCTGGCGTGGAGATCTCTCCCTGTCCTGGGAATGATGTTAAATGCAACCAAAAGAGCTCATTAAATGTCCTCAAAATGTAAAAGAAGTGTAAAAAACATACTAAGATCATTTTAACCAGATTTTATAAACACAAGTGAAACCTAAAAGTTATGTGTACACCCTATCCTGATTAAAGAAAAACTAAGTAGCAAATCCAAGTAGAGGGACATTAAAATGCAGCCTTCTTCTCTTCCTAGGGGTGCTAAGTGGTGACCTCATAAATCATTAGCTGGGTTCCCAACGCCTATCAGAACCTGCTACACCCCATATTAAATTAAATGTTTTGAGACTATTGGGTAATACATTGAGTTCTAATTTAGTTATCAATAAATGTAGTTTAAAATGATTTCTAAATAAGCATGGCATTAGCACATTTACTATTTACAATGCAAACCAGGCTATTGATAATTCGAAAATACTTTCTGGAATTAAACTTAAACCAGTACCTCTGCTTCAATTCTATGTATTTATGGTTTCCTCACAACCTTCCTGAAATGGAATTAGAGCAAGCCAATAATTTTATTAAAGCTGTAAAGGCTTCTGTTAAAGCTGCTTTTCTTTGGAGAGGAAATGTATCTGGATGTGATTTTTGCTAAAATGCTATTTCAAATTACTGCATCAAATATTGCAGCAATATGTCCGTTGACAGTTTAATGATTACTACATTAGATTGTAAGGAAAATGGTCAGATGAACTTACCTGCTTGCTTGGTGAATTTAAAACATTATTTAAGTTCCATAGGAAAATAGAAAATTTATTACATCTCTCATTTGGCTCAGTTAGTCACTGAAATTTGTTGGTTATGTTTAGCAGCCCTTGCATGGAAGGCAGGAAAGTAGGCACTTGATCTAGTATAAGGTTTAGTGAGCATTGTATGTCTGTATGTGTGTGTTCATACTTACATGTTTTTAGAAACTGATACTTAACTGCATTTTGTGGAAGTGAGAGGAGCACTAATTTATATAAGAGCAATTTAAACATGAAATGGGAGTTATGATCATTTTAGTTCCCTTTCCCAAAGCACTCTGAATCTTTTCCTTGCTTATTCTTTGAAAAGATTTGAATTGCAAAATAATGTTGCAAGCTTTTGGAACTACTGTGAATTAGAATTGCTCTACTTTGCAAAAATTTCAAGGTGAATTCTTAACACCTGTATACTCACTCTTTGTGGCAAAACTGGTCAGTACGAGAAATTAACGAAAAGACGAAATAAAAACAAGGAAACCCAGTTGGTGTTCTTCCCTCTTCCTCTCCCATCTTTTAAGAAAAAAATTCTTTCAAAGGAATTTGGGTCAAGAAAAAGCTTGTTTTCATTTTTTTCCCATTGCTGCAACAGTTAACCTTTAGTAAGTATAACTGCTAAATATTTAAGAAAATCAAATCGATGGTGAAAATTATTTAATCATTAATATCTCAGTGGGGTTTTAAACTTAACAGTCTTCCCTGTATGGACAAGGTCTAGAAATAACACAAATAAAAGTATTATGCCATACTACATTTACTTTATGGGTTTAGGGTGCATGCATAAAGGGATCATATTTCCCCATATAGTTAAAAACACAAGAACTGCAGCAGTAGTCATTTCTGAACATTTCTCAATTTAATTATACTTAAATCCAGAAGCACTTTAGGCAAGTTACAAATGAGAGCATTGAGTATAATAAAACCTGTAATAAAGCAACTTAGTACCATCCACCCGGAATCATTGCGATCAGGCACAATTAACAGGAGCATAAATCCAAGACAGAATGGAAAATGTTCGAATCAGTATTATTGTTGGACAAAGACTAGAGAAGGAAGTAATAGTTTTTTAAATGGTAATGCCTGTGTTTGGTAATGATTGCAGAATCTTCTATCTCAGCAGCCCTGGTGCTAATTTGTAAACACAGCCAGACCTTATATTGGCTGTCAGTTTCTGCATTAGAAAACATGATTTCATTTTACTTTCTAATCACGTTTTGACTCTAGCGCACACACGTATACCCATCCATCTGTAAAAAAAAAAAAAGAATAAACACCCCACACTAACGACAAACCTGCTGCTGGACAACAGGAAAGGAAGCTCAAAGGTTTTTTGTTTTTAATCATTTTCATATTCCTGTCACATCCAGGCTCAGGCAGTAGTCTTTCTAAAAATTTATTTGGAGTTTTCCATAAAGGTGTGTATGTGTGTTTGCTGTTTATTATACTACCTAAACCTTTTCCAACACTCTCCTGTTACTTCCGCCCCTGTCATTTCTATTGTGTTTCCCTGGCTTTCACTGCCTGAACACTAGAATTGCTCAATTCAGAAGCCGCTGAGGCGCCAATCTAAAGCTAGGTACATTTCTAAATGTTGAACTGACTGAGAATGATTAGGTGCTCCAACACTTGATTTAATTTCCAAAGAAAGTTTTATTCCTCATCTCCACGCCTTTTAAACATGGATCATTTGCTGGAGGAGGAGAAATTGGCCATGGGCGTGCAGTGAAACCTCTTGAGTTGCAAAGCCCCAAATTCCAATAAGCCAAGATAAGATGTTTACATATAAATGTCATTATACGGGAGGGGGAATTTTGATTCTGCACCTTCCCCTCCTCCCATCTTGGAGGGAATATTCATTTCCTTTTGTTTTGATTATACACTTACATCCATGTGTATCCTTTTGTTGCAGCATGTAGAAGACCCGGGTATTAACATCCCAGATCAAACTGTAATTAAGAAAGGTAAGCCATTTCCTTCTGCATTCCAAGCATGTCCTTACAGGCAGAGTGCTATTTAAAAGAACTTGCAGAGCTGTGTTTATTTTTTCCAAATAGGATTTCCTAAAGGCTCAGAATTAGCAAATAGATAGGCATAGAACAGCAATGCTTAAATAATCAGCTTTCAGTATGTTGGTAATGCCAACAGGCTAGCTTTGTTCTGACTCATGATTTGACCATTTAATTTAGTTTAATGATATTTGGACAAACACACAAAATGTACAGTAGTGGAACTGATTTGGAAGTGGCATTTCAATTTTGACAGTTTAACAGTTTAATCCATTGCGCTGATGAGGGTTAAGAAGTGTAAAATGCTAAAACAGTACAAATAATTTAACATTAATGTTAAGGACAGATGATAAAAAGCACTCTTTAGCAGAGGGGAAAAAAATTCATGTTCTTCAATTTAGTTTCTTGTTAGATGTTTAAGGGTCTTAGAACTTTGTGAATTAGGTTAACAAAATTTTAGCTTTTGGTTAAAATTAGTATCTTGAAGATGTGAGGATTATTACCATACTTGTTCAGAGCAGAAATTGTTAGAAAAGTGTCAAGTGATTTGAATGGATTTGTAATTTGTATTGTGTTTAGTGAGTAGAAATAAAGTTTACTGAATTAAATGCTGTTCACTCTTGGTAGCAGCTTTTTTTTGGTTATGGTGGCAATGTTACATTTCAGGATTCTAGGCACCACCAGAGGACGATGCTATATAAAACTGTTCTCATTTCTAACCCCAATCAGTATATTGTTAGCTAGTTTAAAGTTTCATTTTTGCATCTGTGAAGTCTTTGTCACGTCAAATTAGATGTGCAAGGGATAAATCTTAAGAGATGCTCTTTCCAAGTCGACATGATAATTGGCTCTTTTATTAGTAATCTCTCAAGAGTTCGTTTAACTCCTATTGTCTCTATTAGCCTCCCCAGAGCTATTAATGTCACAAGTGATCTATCCAAAACCTAGAGCCCCCCACCTCCCTATACGTCTAGCATATCCCCATTAAAGAACGCGTAAGGAACACTGATGAGACTGTGTGCACATTATGTCTCCAAATGGCATTTTAAAATACAATGCATACTGTACTGAAATGACTGTGAATGCATCTGAATTACATTGATGCTGAGAAACGTAATGCATTAGTATACTTTCTGCAGGTCTTCTATTTTTTTCCTAACAATGGTAGTCCAACAATAAAGAGCTTATGGTTTTAACTAGGAAGTATATATATCCACTTTCCCCATAAAGGCGCTTTAGCAGAGAGGGGACTATTAATATTTACTTAACAAAAGGGCATATTGCTAGTATTCCACTGTAGGCCTCTTCTTCCCTCCCCACTCCGCAGTTCAAAACGGGCCTTGGAATGATCTCCAAAACAGACGTTTTCAAAATTGAACATAGGAAAGGGCCTATTTACCAAAAAGACGGGACGTGTGGTGTGGACAACAAAATCCACCACTTCCCAGCGTGGTGCCTCAATTAAAACGCTCGTTTACAGCGTTTAGCCATCTAAATTCTCGGCTGATTTTAATAATAGGTCTTTGAAGCAGTTTTTCCCCGACACTAAACCCCTCACCCAGCAAAACCCCTAAAGTACAAGTAGCTTGCTCTCGGTTTGCAAATGTAATTGCCTCTCCTGCACCCTGAACCCGTGCTCCTGGACCTCATCTGGGGCCCACTCCGCTAGGATGCTCAGAGCCTCAGGGGTCACCAATTTCACCACCCATCTCTAGAGAGCACCCTTGACGGCGAAGGGGAAAGGGTCAAGGCAGAAACGCAGGCCAGGCTGGCTGGGGGAGGGCAGGGCCGCCTCCAGGCCGCCGCGTGAGGCAGGAAGGGGGTCGAGGCCGAGGAAGGGAAGTAGAGCCACAGAATTTCAGAGGCGGACGGAAAAGCGGGGACTATGGCCCAAAGCCTGGGAGCCGACCTTGGCCGGGATGAAGGCCGGGGTCGGGCAGGATTTGGGGGTGATCCATGACGCCCAACACGCGGCCTCCCCTGTCTCCGCAGGCCCCGTGTCCCTGTCCAAGTCCAACAGCAATGCAGTCTCCGCCATCCCTATTAACAAGGACAACCTCTTCGGCGGCGTGGTGAACCCCAACGAAGTCTTCTGTTCAGTTCCGGGTCGCCTCTCGCTTCTCAGCTCCACCTCGAAGTACAAGGTCACGGTGGCGGAAGTACAGCGGCGGCTCTCACCACCCGAGTGTCTCAACGCGTCGCTGCTGGGCGGAGTGCTCCGGAGGTGAGGCCCGGCACGGCCCCGCCCGCCCCGCCCTGCGGCCGGGGGAACCACTGCGCTTGCGCCGGCAGCGGCGGCGACGCAAACCGGCCTCGCGCCGCGGCCCTCCCTACGCGGGAAAGGAAAAGGGGCGGAGAGAAGAGCGTAGAGCCAAGTGGGCGGGATGCGGGGTGGGGGGCGGCGGGCGTTCGGCGCGCGCCTGCGCTCTCCGCTGCCTTCTCGCGAGCGTGTTCTGGTGCGCGCCTCGTTCGCTGCCGCGCGCTCGCAGGGTCTTCCGCCCCGCCCTCCTCGCGCAAGCGCAGCTCGCTCCTCCGCGGGCTCAGTCCCGGCCGCTGCAGCCGCGGGGCGCCGTGCAGCCACCTTTTCCCTCTTCGCGCGCACCTTGGCAAGCCCAGGAAAAGTTCCTCTCAGGCTTCTCGCTTTGCCTTACCTCTCTGAGTAGGGTCTCCGAGGGTAACCAGTCGTGCCTTGTATAGGGTTTTAATAGAATGGTTTTTAACTAAAGGAAGAGAATGGTGTCCTCTTGAGTCCACACGCCATGCCCCCCTTTCGCTCTCACCTCCCGACCCCCCGTACTATAGGCGTTTGCATATGATGATGATTCCATCTTACTGGGGCCCTGATGTGTGCCAGGCTGCGTGCGAGCATGTTTACGTGCATTGTGTGTAGTCACCACCAAGGAATGCATCTGTTACATACATGGCCAGGGATTCTTACCTCACCCCTGCGAGGTCTGAGGGATTCGTTTAGTAGATAAGATTCTATAAGGGTCAGCAAGGTAAAGCACCTTCCCTCAGGGCAGGTTTCTCCCAGCTGTGGGCTTCCTACCCCAAGGATTCCACCGCACGTTGTGAGTTGTGGGGCTTATGTTGAACTTACTCGGATAATAGGTTTCTTCTCTTTCTTCTTTAATAATACTGAGAACTTCATTGTTTTGACGGTTATTCATTTACCTATCTGTTTATGGACCAGCAGTTCCGTTCTAGTGGCTATATCCCACACAAAGCCTATAAAGATCATTTTTTGGAAGGTTTTAATATCAGCCATTCTAGTATTTTCTTCCTCCTGCACAGTCATTTTGCTTTCCCTTTGTAATCTTTCACTCACAGATCTTTTCCTTGCCCTCTGCTTTTTCCTTCCCTTCCCCCATCCCCAGTATTGGAGACTGTTTACCTAGGGGAGTATAATCTAATCCACACAATTAAAGAGCACTTGAGTAGGGAATAAAATCTGAAATTAATTAATTTGCTGTTTTATTTAAACAATTTATCTTAACCACTTTCTGATTATGGGATTCTATTTAGACATCTGTTTAGAACTGCCTCCATTGTCTCAAATCAGTGAAACTTTTAAGGGCTGATATCAGCCTGTGACATTTCCAGTTACGCTGGTGACATGGCACGTAAACAGTTGGCGAAATGAATTTCCCTTTGGGGCTAGAGCTAGAGCAAGAAACCGAGTGATGATAACTTTGGTTACTCGGAACAACCTAACAGCATATCTTGCAAAGACAATTTTAAAGACCCCATTGGGATTTGTGTGATTGTAACAGCAGGGAAAATATACAGTAATCAGTTGAACTCAAGAATACCTCAAACCCTAGAGATGGGGCTGTGTTTGTTTGTTTGTGGTTCTTCTTTAGAGAGTTGGGAAATCAAACCTTCCAACCTGTCACAAGAGTTGCAATAATAACTGAACATAGGGGGTGCTTTACAGTTTAACAGTCGTTGATCTCCTATGAACTTTCTGTACTATTCCTAGGTTTCCCCCCTTTAAATGTCTTGGGGCCAAGCTCAGTTTTTGAAAGCACATTTTAGGAAGCTTTCACAATGATTTTAATGTGGTGCACAGCAACCCAATGTTTTCTAAATCCCTTTCTCGCATATATTTGTGAAACAGGGCGAAGTCTAAAAATGGAGGAAGATCTTTAAGAGAAAAACTGGACAAAATAGGATTAAATCTGCCTGCAGGGAGACGTAAAGCTGCCAACGTTACCCTGCTCACATCACTAGTAGAGGGTAAGCGAATCCACTTGCTAACTAGAAGGAACTTCCTTCTTGGAAAATGGATAATATTTAGTGGCCAGATGTTTGGTTGTATTTTGTGTCCGTTGGGCAGTTTCATCTTTGCAGAGAATATAGCCAGATGTGAACGGAATTCTTTCATGGCAAAAAGAAACATTTGCATATACTCCTATACCTTCATCCTTCTCCCTTCTTTTCCTCTACCATAAAGTTACACCTCCCCAGTCTAATTCTGAGCTAAACAATGCACAAGTTTAAGAACTGCACATTCTCCAGGTTTCTCTCTCTTTTAAAGGGCTCAGCAGTAAATCACTTAAGTTATTCTGACATCTGCGTTTGAGAAATGCGTGACCATTACTTCCTGAATTAATTTGGGAATCTTTGACCTGCGTCCTGATTTAAGACCATCCTGAAAGCTCAGGGTTATGTGCCCTTTCAGGTTTTTGTTTTCCAAACATATGCTCCCTTATCTCTTTAATTGTGCTTTTCTCTTGGAGAAGAAGAAAAGTGAGCAATTTTTGATTCTGGATTGTGTGGATATGGAAAGATAAAAGAAATATAAGCATTGCAAAAAGTTTCTCCTGGTAGCTTTAAACACACATACACCCTTCCAAATGCCTCAAAACAAAAAGCCAACCCTTATCCTCACTCCTGCTCTCGATAACTGTCACCAGGAGCCACTCACATTCCTGCTGCCTCTAGATGAAGCTTTTCTGATACAAGAGCGGCCTAGGTTTTGGTGTACTGGAATGAATCTATAGCTGTCCTGTGTTTGTCTTTGTGTCCTATTGTAAATGTCTCATGCTAATTGGGGGAAAAAAAGTTACTTTAATTACCAGAAACTAGCATGTATATTTAAAGAAGTCATTTTATTCACATCTTGTATTTGAGGAGCTATATTACAATTCAGTTTTTCTAGCTTTGTAAATTATGTTTTAAAATGTTTAAAACCGTATTATTTGAGGAAGAATCCTATGAATTCCTTTTGTTGATGATGTCAGAGATTGGTAGTAATATAACTGTTTAGGAAATCAGCAATTGTTCAGTGCCAGAAAACTCAACTACAGTAGCATTACATTAAAAATCCTAACAGTCCATAGAGAACCCACTATTCATACTCCAAAAGAATTATAAGCCAAGAAAATGGTAGTGGTGGCTTAGGGTGTAGCGTGGAGTTCGTCTGGGTTTGGGGGTTGAGTTCTGTAGCAGGGAGGCAGTTTCTGGAGAACTGTTATTGTTTGTGATCCGCTCCATTTTATGGAAACAAGCTCTGCGGAGAGGGCTTTGATGCTCTAATTGGCGCATGCGTTCTTCCGGAGCTGGAGCTAATGGCAGGAAGCCCTGCAGTAAAAACCAACTGGTTCAGGAAATTAAAACCAAAGATTCGAAAATCAACAACACAGACAGACTGAGTGGAGTGACCCTCAAATCCTCTTGGTTAATCGGTTTGGATGAACAGATAATTTATGTGATCAAGTTAAAATGTAACCCCTCAGTTGTTCCCTTGCAGAAAAGCTCAAGGAGTAATTATGAATATCATTTGTGAACGTATTGATAGGTGTGAAGGTGGAATACAATAAGCATTTTAAAAGAGAATTTGGAGATGTGTCATTTAGGGTGGGGGATGGGACTGGAGGTTGGTGGATGGGATTTACATTTTCAAGTCTTCTTGGCCCTCTAGGAGAAGTGGGCATTTTTCCTGATAAATGCATCCACCAGATCCTACAGAGAAGGAAATAAAATGCCTGAAATGAGAAAACAAGTAGTTTGTGTTTCCTGCAACATCTGGGGTGAAGGGAATTAGGGAGTTGGTGGTGGGGAGGAAGTTGGGATCCCCACTCTTCATTCTCTCACACTGGCTCCCTCCTCTCCCCTCTTGCCAGGAGAAGCTGTCCACCTAGCCAGGGACTTTGGGTATGTGTGTGAAACCGAATTTCCTGCCAAAGCAGTAGCTGAATTTCTCAACCGACAACATTCCGATCCCAATGAGCAAGTGACAAGAAAAAACATGCTCCTGGCTACAAAGTAAGGCATTTACCTCTGCAGGGTCTCTGTGTCTGGTTGTCAGGAGAAACAAAAATCGTTTTTGCTCTTCCTTCTCCCCTGTTTTCCTTTGGTGTTCATCAGCTTTGTTGCAGTTATAACACTGTCTTATAAACCGTGGTCTATGCTAAGGAAGAAATACAGGTGGGATTGTTAGGGTGCTCCCATCTTTTTCCTCTCATCTTTCCCATTTTCTCATTTTTTTTTTTTAATGATTGTGTGTGGGAGTGGGTTGTAGGAGGGGTTTGATTGAAGTTGAGGGTGGATTTGTAACTGTGTTGTTTCAGAAAGACCAGAATCAAATCCTCAAAGGTGTAACAGGCTTACCTATATCAGTTTTTGTCTCATATCAATATGTTCTCCAAGGGCAAAGATTAAACAGTGGCCTGCATAATGTGCAAGCCAGAAGCTGTCCTAGTTTCAACCTTAATCCGTTATTCCATTTCTTACCTTCCTTTCACAACCCCTTCTCAAAAGTGCCACACACAGAGAGAGACCCACACCCCACAGAAGTTTTAGCCCACAGGCGAGAAGTCAAATAGATTTCAAAATGGCCCAAGTTATATTCCCTTCGGTGCCTGGGCTGAATAGGCTTCTCCAGGTGGTGTGTGAAAAGAAAATGACTGTTTTGATATGTTTTCTGGAAATTAAAAGGCTTGTTTGGAAGCCCTTAATTATCAAAGTTGATGTCACAGGAGGGCATGGAAGCAGAGGGCAGAAGCTGGGGCCTTGGGTGGGACCCTGTTTCTGGCCTGGGGACATCAGCTGGCCTTGGAGAAGGGAGCCAGCCTAGGCTCCTCATTCATCCCCCTCCCCAGCCCCCCAGGCCAGGCTGCTTCTGCCCCTGGAAGGCCCCAGCTAGCCCTTGCTTCCCAGATTCAGAGGCAGAGCTTCCTGAGTGCAGGCCTCATCTACCTCTGTGAAATTTCAACTTGTCCTCTTCCCCAGGCTTCCTAAGCACACCCATCTTCAGTTTCCCTGCAGTATTTTTATTTTGAGCTATGTGGGGAAAGAGGAGGAATGGGAAATTGAAATGTCTGTTTCTTCTTCCCAAACACTACTTTGAATTATCTCCAAGTAACAGGGTTTTTTTGTGTTGGCCTGTTTTGTTTTTTGTTATTGTTGTTTTTTAAAGGCAAAGTAATCCTAAGTAAAGTTTTGTCTTTCTATCCAAATTCACTTGAATTTGATTTGAAGGTGAATGAGTGGGAACTTCATTCTACAAACTGCTGCTGAGGTCTCTAGAGGAGCAGGGAAGAGAGTCTTTATGACATTTTGAATAGGAAGGCCGATGGCTGCAGCATAATGTTGGCAAGATGCTACTGTTTCTGACTTCCGGTCTGGCTGACTTCTTTCTTTCTCTTCCAATGTTTGAAATGGTTTCCTATGTCTTGGATGTTTGGTGTGAGGGAGAAAGGTGAGACTACAAGTTTAACATATCTGAGAGGAGAGAGAGAGAGAGAGTCATTTGTGAAGGTAGGAAGGGCTTGCAGTTAAATAAAGAGAGATGGTTTAGTGGTCGCTGAAAGGTGGCTGGGTCTCCCAACATGTGGCCACCCTGTCTGTCTCTGGGGCCTTGGGTCGTGTCAGGTGCTGCCTGGATCCCGGCAGAAGTGGCTGCAGGGAGAGAGGTTTTCTCTTCGCTGCTGGTGCTGCCCAAAGTGGAGCCTGATGTCTCTCTCTCTGCTCCACTTGTGCTGCAGACAGATATGCAAAGAGTTCACCGACCTGCTGGCTCAGGACCGATCTCCCCTGGGGAACTCACGGCCCAACCCCATCCTGGAACCCGGCATCCAGAGCTGCTTGACCCACTTCAACCTCATCTCCCACGGCTTCGGCAGCCCCGCGGTGTGTGCTGCGGTCACGGCCCTGCAGAACTATCTCACCGAGGCCCTCAAGGCCATGGACAAAATGTACCTCAGCAACAACCCCAACAGCCACACGGACAACAACGCCAAAAGCAGTGACAAAGAGGAGAAGCACAGAAAGTGAGGCCTCCTCCCGACCTGTCCCTCCCACGCCTCACCAGTCCCCGCGCGCCCACCCACCTGCGGGTGACAGCTCCGGGATCAGCAACCCTTCCTGCTGCTGCTGCTACTGCTGCTGCTGCTGCCGCCGCTGCCGCCGCCGCCGCTGCCCTTGAGTCCAAGCCTCCGGAACTGCTCTCTCGACTGTCAGTGGGGTAGCCGCTCCGACTCTGCGCTCGCCTCGACTTCCCCACCCGCTCCCACACCCCTGTGCCCTCATGTGGAGCCTAAGAGAACAGAACAGGCCGTGAAGCCAGCAGAGAAAAGTTCTGCCAAGTTTGTGAACCCCCCTTTTTTTTTTTAAACAAAACAACAAATCAACAGCAACAACGACAAAATTAAAACTTTTTTCTAAAAAAAAGTAAAATAAAAAAAATTATATGCGCTTCATGGGACTGAGTCACCACCTTCCCTTACATACTTCAGTTCAGATTGTAGCCATACTTTAAAAAAAAAAAACCAAAAGGATGATGACAACATTTTTATCAGTATTGTGAATAAACTTGAACACAAATACACGAAGTTCCATGTCATGTCTTCAGTTGTAGAAGTTTTTCCTCTTTAAGGTAAAGCGACCAACTTGAAGTTTCTCTGGCAACACGATTCGCAGTTATATAAGGGAATCAGTGTTCACGTCTCTGTATATATTTATTTATGTGTAATTTAATGGGAATTGTAAATACGGTGAGTCTGTTTTAAGCCTTTTTTTTTTTATTTATCTGATCTTGTTTACCTCTTGTTTAGTGGGTTTTGAATCTTCCCTATTAGTTCTTCATGTGGTTCATGGTACTGATTTAGAAACCAATGTTTGGGGGATTTTGTTCTCTGGGATTCATGAATTTAGCCCTGTTGTAGCATGTTAAAGATGACAAACAGCTGGACAAATTTTTAAAAGGTAAAATAAAATTTTATCTGTAATTAGTATTATTACATTTAGCTTTTCATTGAATTGAAAGAAAAAAGTGATACTGGACCCTGGAAAGATTTTTAAACTTGAGTGGTTTGATAACCCTTCTATGTATTGTAGGGAGAAAAAAAGTTTATTTTATTCCACTGTCCTCCCTTAAAGGCATCATTTGAGCAATAAATGAATATTGTCTTTAAACCAAGGGTTAGGGAATTTTCCTC
This sequence comes from Rhinopithecus bieti, assembly GCF_001698545.2. Classification (NCBI taxonomy): domain Eukaryota; kingdom Metazoa; phylum Chordata; class Mammalia; order Primates; family Cercopithecidae; genus Rhinopithecus; species Rhinopithecus bieti. The sequence continues at coordinate 781,771 of NW_016824041.1, read as the reverse complement.
TCTCTCTCTATCGCTGTCTCTCTCTCCTCTCTCTTTTTGTTCAAAGAACTTCAAACATTTGGGACCACCTGGTATTCTGTATTTTCACTGGCCATATTGGAAGCAGTTCTAGTTGCATTGTATTGAGTTGTGCTGGCAGTAGTTTCCATGCCTGTCAATGTATCATAGTCCTTTGTTGCCCAGATAAATAAATATTTGATACGCTTTATGTCGATTTTTTTTTATTCAGTGGCTGTCTTTACCCAGGCGTATTTTTGTTCTTGGCAGTATTTTTTATTCAGTATGGTTACAGTAATTGAGTTTAACTCTCCCTTGGCAATTGCTCCTTGCAATAAGCAGCTGAACCCATTGTTTCCCTCAAGTATAATAAAAACTTACTTTCAACTTGGAGTTCAGAGCAGGGTATCATTTAGATATTCCACTGAGTCTGTATTCAGACAAATGACACAATAAAACCCAATGTATTCTTTTGGATAAAAGATTGTACTGCTAAAGGAATGACATACTGTCTTTTCCTTACTAGAAACATTAATTTTATTATTAAAAATAAAGTTTTATTTTATTTATGTTGATCCTTTAGGTTTTCATTTGTGTTTTGGAAGCCAAAATATAAAATCTCCAGGACCAAATGTTAAGGATGACAAGGAAGATGGAGAAGAGAAGAACAGAAGAACCTTCCCACCAGCAGGCCCCCCGCCTAACAGCGCCCCCCTTCCCCTCATAACTGCTTTGGAATTTGTCTCAGAGGATAACTGAGATTTAAATTGTTAGTTCATTAGCACAAAGGAAATACCGACTTCAACCTTCACTTACTTGCTCAGGCTACTCGGTGGCTAAGACAGGCAAATGAGCTCAGACCAGCTCTAGTTTTCTGGTGGGAGAAAAGGAATAGTGGCAGAAATATGCATGGAGCAGGGAAAGAGAGCAAATTGTCTCCCATTTATTTTCATATTTTATTTAGAGATGAATTTACTACTGTGCTGTTCTTCAGTAGCTCTCAAGGTAGAAAGGGGAGTGGGAAATGATGTTGATCCCTGGAATCTTTCTTGCTTGCCCCCTAAATGCCAGCCCACCCCTTCCTATCACCACAGGGCTCCTCTTAGGTCCTTTTAGAAATACAAAACGTTCTCTGAGGTGGGGTGGGGAGGATGGGGGAGGGCTGTGAAGCCTGCCTCTCCAGACCTTTCCTATCTGTCTTCTACAATAAGAGGACTGTGTGCTGAGCTCTGAGAGAAGGAAGGACTTCCTGTGCATAAAGATGGCGAATCCAGAGCTTTTGTAAACTGATTTGGAAATTCTTTGCTTTGGAAGTGAAGAGGATTTTTAACAAGCAAAAGGAGGTGGTTAACTGAAAGGTTTAGAGGAAAGGTCACAGAATAAGTGTCTAGGTAGACAGACTGGTGGAGATTTCACTTTTGTGCTGTGCTCTGACATTCCGAAGGACCAAGGAAGCAAAGCATTAGAGAGTGTCCATTTTGCAGTCTTTTGCTTTCTAATCTCCTTATGGAAGGCAGTGTAAAATCAATCTCGACAAACGAACGAGAGTTGGTGGAGTCTAAATTCTATTTTCCGAAGCCAGAGAATTCATAACAATGGTGGGTCTAAAAAAGAATTCAAATGGAAAGTGTATTCTCAGAACGCAATGCGGCAATTGTTTTTTAAAGCGGTTATTTATTATTTCCTAGAGAGACTGGTTAACTGTAACGTAGATGTAACAAAATAATGAGGCGAATGAACCCTAACTGTACATACTCTTGACAGAAATGAAATGCACACAGCATTGTAGCAGGTGAAGTGAAGCATTGTCTATCAGGGCTGTTTTTCTTGGCTGCATCTCAGATTGTGTGGGGGATCCTAACCTCAGGCACAATAGCATTCATAAACAGCCATACATTGCTGCTCTGTCTCCAACGACACATAAATACTCATTTTAAAACGAAAACAATCTTATTAAATACCATTCATTCATATCTGGATTTACAGATGCTTGTTATGTTGGAAAACCTGAACCCAATATAATCCTTGCATCCTGAGAAAGACAGAAAGGAAATAGTGGGTTAGAACATTAGAAGGTCATAATAAACAGTGGTTTCCAAATGCAGAGAATTAGTTATTTTTATTCAGTAGTTGGACATTTTGAGGATCATGATATTGTCACGCTGTCTTTTCTTTAAACAAAAAATTTAAAAGAAGTTATGTATATTTTAAGAAATGGGAGGATTAGAGAGATTGTATTTAAAAAAACTTTTATTGGGCTAACCAAAGGCTATGTGGATTTTGGCTTTCTCTGTGGTGATCAATGTATACTTTCTAAAACACATGGTGACTAGTTGACAGGACAGGTGTTTATAAACTAACAACAGTGATTTTTTTTGGACTAAACTAAATTAGGATACATAGTTGAATTCTAACGATGCTTGCCAGGATATGCTAATTACCACACCCAATTTTTATGGAAACACAATGCGCCTTCGAGTTTGGTAGTCATCATTACCCCCTCTATTCTCTAGCACCCTTTAAAAATTACAATCCCATCCATTCCTCCCCAAAACCGAATATTAATATAATTTGCGTTCTTGATGGAACTACCATCAGGACTGCAATGCCCCGCAGCTGAAATAATATTTAAAATAGAAGGGATTTGACATTTGAGAAGTCAGTGGCTTGAAATACCCAGTTGTACTTAGCTAATTCAGTCCTTAACCTCTGGTTTCAAATAAATCAATTACAGTCGATTCCACTTCAGTTCAGAAGTGCACAGGGTTTTAGTTAATTGAATACATTTTATTCACTTGCTAGGAATATTCATTTATCAAAATTCCAAATTTAATGTACATTTCTTTACAACTCAGGTTATGTTAGACTGCACAATCAGATCAAATTTGCCCTGGTTTCCCCAAATCCTGCTTAACATATACATTTTACCACTCTCTGAAAGAGACAATGTCTCCCCATTCCTTTTGTCAGCCAAGAGTAAATTCACAATAATTCCATGTCAGGCAGGAGAGCTACTTTCCCCCACAAAGAAAAAAATCATCTGTGGTCATCAGCCTTGCGTTAAGTTTAAATAGGTTAAGAACAAAGCTGGATTAATTAAGTTTTTTTAAAGTATAGACTTGAAATAAAAAAAAATTATGCATGGTTTCCATTAGAGCTTAACTTTGCTGCAGCTGACAGGTATGACAGCATTTTGTGGTCTTAAAGCCACAGGCTCCTTTTCTTAACCCTCTTTCTTCCTCTGCCTCCCCCTTTGGCTTTTGGAGAAGTACTTGAATAAATACCCAATTGTTAACTGAAAGAGCAGTACAGTTAAATGTGCCCAAATGAAGTTGTGCTTTAAACAGATATTGATGTATGCAGTGTTTTATATTTATTGTTTGTAGCATCCTGCTGGCAGCAGTTTACTGTTTGGAAAGGAAAGGGGTTAATTAGCGTCATTATCAATCACTAATGCTTGCCTAATTTGTCCAAAGAATAATCAAGTTAGAGGACGGCATGAAGCCAACAGCTGCTTCATCCCAGTTACAGATCTCCTAAGCCACTCAGTTATAGGGTTGTGGGGGGAGGTAGAGTTGGGAAGAATCCTCATTGCTTGGGTAAAGGGCTGTAAAAATCGGGTCAACTCACTAGAGATCTGAGAGGCAGAAAGTACAAAATAAATAACCAGCGTTTTCACTGTCTGCATTACAGGTGCAGAGATGGCAGTGGTTCTGAGGCAAGAGTACTGAAATTTGCTCTTTAATTTACTTGATTATCCAAGTTGTGCATTTGAAGAACTGCATCCATGTTTCCCTATTGCTTAGTGTTATGGGGGAAAGAAATCTAAAAGTCAAGCAGAGAAGAAAAAAATAAAACCCACGCATACCACAGACAATCCCAATTCAACTCCTAACATCACCTAACCACCCCATCCCAGAATGAAACCATGGAGCACAACAGGTAGCATCAGTTCTCACACCTCTGCATCCTCTTTTAGGATGCTCCGGGATATTTTTCCTTGTGAATTTCAGTGAACGATTCTTTTCTATATTAAACTTGGTTTACTACCTGAGTTGCACAGGTATGTCATCTCAGGTTCCCATTATTATTACTACTCCCTCCCCACCCCCAAGAAAGAGCCTTGCTCTGTCACCTAGGCTGGAGTGCTGTGGTGCAATCTTGGCTCACTGCAACCTCCCCCTCCTGGGTTCAAGCAATTCTCCTGCCTCAACCTCCTGAGTAGCTGGGATTACAGGCACACACCACCACGCTTGGCTACTTTGTGTATCCTTAGAAGAGACAAGGTTTCACCATGTTGGGCAGGCTGGTCTGGAACTCCTGACCTGGTGATCCACCCACCTTGGCCTCCCAAAGTGCTAGGATTACAGATGTGAGCCAGCACGCCCGGCCTATTACTGTCGTCCCTGTGACCCACCTCAGGTGGGAAATTGAAAAAGTTTGACCCTGTTATGGGTCCTTCTTTCAATGTCTTTAAAAACATTCTTTGCCAGGTTAGCCATGAGTTCAAACTGATGATCCCATTAATGATCAGAATTTGGTCAACTGTTTTTCTGAAGGCAAGGATGAACTTGTCTGAGGTGAAGTATTTATTCACAGTGAGCCCTTGTTTGATTGAACAAGACGTTGATTTCTTTCTACAAAACCAGTAGCCCAAACTCATCTTTGCCTTTGTGGACACAGATGAGAAATATTCAGAATTACATTATGCACTGAGTCTTACCCTCAAAGAAGTAACTGGATGTTTCCCATGGAAAGCATGAGAGTGGAAAGAGAGAAGGTTGGGATGGAAAACTAGATAATTCATGTATATGGGAAGTTCCTGTGTTTAAAAAATAAGGAAAGGAGGAAAGAAAAGTGATTTCAGGCTGAATTTGGGAGGTCTAAAACTAAACTTTGTTATTCAAGTGTAAAATTTTCTTTCTTTTTTTTTTTTTTTTTTTT
>NW_016824041.1:764036-776633 GCF_001698545.2 Rhinopithecus bieti | reverse complement strand
CCACCACGCCCGGCTAATTTTTTGTATTTTTAGTAGAGACGGGGTTTCACCGTGTTAGCCAGGATGGTCTCGATCTCCTGACCTCGTGATCCACCCGCCTCGGCCTCCCAAAGTGCTGGGATTACAGGCGTGAGCCACCACGCCCAGCCTTCCTTTTCATCTTTGATGCCCAAAAAGGACAGTGCAGAACCAACTTAGTTTTCACAGAAGTATTTATTTCTTAACAAAAAAGCAATATTTAGTATATTGCTGGAGAAGTCTGTAGAGAAGCAGTGGCCCAGGGAGATGGCCTCTCCACACTGGACACTTGCAACAGGGATCACCCTTTTCCTCTCACCCCCCAAAAAAAAGGGTCTATTGGACTGTGAGGAAACTTCCTAGTCTTACTAATTGACTTTCCTTTAACGCCCACTTAAAGGGGTGGGAATGTTTTCATCAGCACGGCGGGAGCTTTGAAAAGTGACCCAACCCATGCTATGCTTTTACTGCACGTAATTTTTCTATGGCAATAAAATCACATCCTTTAAATTTCAATAACAAACCTAAACACACACCCTCAACTGAAGGTGGTCCACAGCCCCTGGATGAGCGATCGATCTTGGCGTGTCCATCATGACTCTCGAGTTTTACAAGTCAAAAAACCCAGGCCCTCCGGGTTTTTGTTTTGTTTTTTCCTGTTTTGTTTTTGGACTGGGAACAAATCTCTCCAAACTCTCTCTAGAGTTGGTCTCATCACCGTTTTAAAATCCAGCCTATCCTCAGGATATGGATATACACACACTTGTGGTGTGTGTTTGTGTGTGTGTGTGTTTGATCAAACTAAATTTAGTTAATATACCTTAAGATCATTTTTCCTCCTGGGGCACCGAGTTAAGGCTAGAATCAAATTTCCTTTTGCTTTGTCAGCTACCAAATGCTATTTCAGGATTCCCCCCAGTCTTTTTGGAGTCCCCAAGTCTGGGTTGCGCCTTTGTCCACAGCATGGAGTCAGTCCCCAGCGCCAGAGAGCTCAGCTCCGGTCTCCTGGACCCCTGCCTGGGAGGAGGCGGCGCGGTGCGCACCCCTTCACTGGGTCCCACCCGACCCACCCAGGACCCCACCCGCTGGCAGGGCGCTGCCCTAGCTGAATTCCCCGAAAAAATCCTCCCGCGCGCCCCTTTGTGTTAGGAGCTATTCGCTACTTGATTTTGACGGTCTGGCGTTGGGCGTGGGAGTAGGGGGATGGTAGAGGTTAGGTGGGACGGGAGGTTCGAGTCTTGCCTGGGCTTGGGCGGCGGGGAGAGGAAAGACTGGCAGGGGCTGGAAGGACAACCAGGGAGGGAAATGCGGACGGCCTGGGCGGCGGCCACCGGCACTCGCGTCCAGGTTAGACCCAACTAAACTGCAGTAAAATCCCGAGAAAGAGGTTTGGGACTTGCTTGTGCCTCCCGTTTCCCTTAGCGCGCTTGCGGGTGCAGTGACCAAGAGCCGGGAGGCTCCAGGTCGGAGTTGTGAGGGCTTTTTTTTTTTTCTTCCACGGGAAGGGCGCTTTAATTAATGACTGGAGGCAGGATCTGGGAAACTTTCTGGCCCCAAACTCCCAAAGCAGCGCGAAGTTTCAGCATCCCTCGCCCGGGTGTCTAAGCAGATAGAGAGCTGCGTGGGGATCCGACTGCGTAACCCGCACCCTTTCTCTCCCACGGGGCCTGTCGAAGCTTTCCAGCCTCGACCCATTTCATCAAATATCTCACGGTGGGACTCGTCTCCCGAGGCCTTCCCCGACCTGGACCCAAGGCATGGCTGGGAACCCGCGCCGCCCTCCCAGGGCTTCCTGCCCAGCGCAGCCTTGACCATTAGTTACTTGCATCTTTACAGTCATTAAAACCTCGTTTCATTGCAGCAATTCGGTTGACCTTCCAATACGCGTTCGAGCGGGCATCCCGGACTGAACTACCTTAGTAGTGGGAAATTCCACAGGGGAGCATTTATTTGACCCCCTCTGGGTTTCCACACCCAAGCACGGACGCCCTCCTCGGGATCGCCGGGGAGGAGAGCTTGGAGGGCCGCTGCTGGGGGAATCCCAGGGCCATTTGCACCTCTGGGCACCTACTCCCCTCCTTGCCCGCTCCTCCCCCCCTCTCTTCTCCTCTCCTCTTTGTAAAATGCACTCCGACTTTTCCGGGGCGGGGGCGGGGAGGCTGGCGGGGTTGGGCTAGAAGGGGGGGCTTTGCAGATAGTTGATATTCCGGGTCCAGCCGCTCTCCGCGCTCCCATTCTCTAAGCTCAGCCGGGGGGAAGTGTCGCCCCGGGCCAAACATATGCTTCTTTCCAGCGCGCTAATCCACCTTCAGCGTGGAGGCATAATTGCTCGAGTGTCCATGGATTCTCGGCGCTTTGTCCCTCGCTGGCTCCCATCAGCCCTGGCACACGCCTTTTCAATCAAATCTTTTCAGAAAACTGTCTCCTTTTATCAAGTCCCAGCCCCTGCGAACGACGGGAGCATTTAACAAAACACCCTCCGTGTTCCGCCCGCTTCCCTCGGCCCTGGCGGAGCAGAGAGCTGCGATTATTGCAACAACTTTTCACTGAGTTCAGTCTCCGAGAAAGGGGGTGAGGGGGATGCAAAGAGAGAGAGCCAACGGGAGCGCAAACGAACAACAAAAAAGCGACATCAGCACCCCATACCCCAAACGGGTCTTTTCTAAGCCATTTGTGTCAGGTGTATTGGAAAGAAAGGTCAAAGGTCACCCTCAAAGAGAAAACATGTTTCATCTGTTATTCTTTTTTCTTTGAAACCACAGAAGTCGACTGCTTCTGTGGAGTGTTTGGGCAGTCCAGTGGGATAAAAAGACAGGCAGAAACAAGCTCTGTGAAATGGGCCTAGCACCCGGAAGGGTTCTGTCTAAAGGATACTATTGGTGGTCTTTGACTCAAAATGCTATGATAAAAAATCCCCAGCGCTGATTTCCATGTACATATCCAATCTCTCTTTTCTTGCTGGTGACAGGCGTAAATAAAAGTTGAATCTGAAGATTTCTGCCTCGGTTAATGTGGACGTCTCACACACTCCTGATTTGGTATTTTGGCTGAATTCCTAGATTCAGGAGAAAAGCTTTTCATTGATTAGGAGAAAAGGAAAGGAGGAATGACAGTGAAAAGATGAATTCTCAAAAAGATCTTAGAAGCAGATAGAGAGGAAATATTTTTGACGCTGGAGGGAAAAAAAGTCAAATGCAAAAGACTGGGCATGAGGTTTGATTTTGTGTAGCAATTATTATGCAAATAACACACAAACAGAAGAGATTGTAGTTCCATTATGAGAACACAGTCTTGCTGCTTGTTTATAAAATGAGAACGTCAGGGTAATACACAGTTTTCTTCAAATCCACAAACACTCCATATTGAGACTGATGTAAATGACTTACATAGTTCCTTTTGCAGCATTTTTTTCTTTTCTATGATGATCAAGGGGAGGAAGGCAATGTAAATGGACATGGTTCCTTGTTTTACAGTCTTAGAGCATAGTGGACCTTTATGGCATAAAGTTCCAAGTGGCTTCTTAGTGATTCCCCTCCCTCCTCATATGTCCAGGCTAAGGAAGACTGTGAAGGGCTTGAAAGTGATCAGTTGTTTCCTGCTCAAATGGACCCTTTAGTGCCAACCCTACCGGCCTTGGTCCATTTTCAGATTCAGATGAAATCATTGCGGTCTCCCAGATTAACTAAGTGGATGAGCCAAATTCACTGTTAACGTTGACGTCCAGGTGTTCAAGTCAAACCTCCACAATCAATTTTAAGATGTGGTTGGCAACACGCTGCCTTAAGTCCTCTAAAGTGTTTAGGCTGTGGGATGAGAAGTGATAGGACTTTAAAGCAAAGGCTGTCCTGACTCATCCTGAAAACTGGAAAATGGGGTACATTTCATAGCTTAGTAGCTTCATGTCTTAAGAACGAGAAACCAGTTTGTTATGGCTATAAAACAGTGAAGGATGGATAACATCCTTCAAAACCCCAACCACAAGAATTGCCAAGAGAAAGAGAGATTTTTAAATTTTTATTACTTTGCTTCTATTATGATCATTTGTAATTATAGAACAAAAGAAAGACCCAGTAACACCAAGACCTCCTCCAGCCCTCATTTCCACATCCCTATAGTTACTTGGGGGTGAGGGTGGGAGTGGGCAATGGATTCAGAAGGAGACAGTAATCTCAAAAGGAAAAAAGAAGTTAGATACTAACCACCAGAATGGCAAGGGCTATGAGAACCCTCTGCTGGGGGAGACTATACTCAATAAACATAGTTGTTGCATATTCTGTTTCCTACCCCCACCCTCCATAGCCAGTTGAATGGAAGCACCCAAGATAATGGTTCCAAAAAGGGTAACTATTTCCATGGAATATCAGGGAGCATGGGAGTGTTGAGTCTTGAGGATGTTTCTTCAAGTCAGAATGGTCTTGGAGATTCCCATCAAGTTCAGAGACTGGGACACTGAGTGGGTTTCTCTTCTTGTGACATGAGATGTAATCAGGTGGTTCCAGCTTCTTGGATCCCTGAGAACAAGGTGGGCTTGGGGGAGACCCATTATTAGGAGATAATGAGTTATAGGGAACCTCTAGCCAGTCATGGGACTGCACCTATTAAACCATAGGCTAAAGTTCTGACTAGAAACTTCTAAAGTTAAACCAGCCTCATTATTAAATGAGACCGTTCTTGGAAGGCTTTTTCTTTTCAAACACTCAAAGAGATCAAGGTATCTCCAAACTTCACCTCCACCACTGCTTTCCATCTCTGCGCTCTATAAGGTTCTGCAGCATCTTGCTAGTTTAGCTCAGGAAAGCCAGGGGGAGGGCTGGGAGGGAAGGCTGGAGTGGGACTCCCTTATACGCTCTGGGAAAGCCTATATTCCTCAGTGACATAGCTTAGAAGTGGGGAGAATCCACCTGCCTGTTCCTGCAGGGGCCTTTTGCAACTAACTTGATCAGGAGATTTGAAAGGAAGGCTGGTGCTAACTGAACAGGGAGGTACCTCGGGGAATCCTAGGACTGGAAAATCCCTTGCTATTCCCTCTAGTATAACTCCGAGCCCTTGGAAATTAGTGCCATATCAAGAGAATCAAGTCACTGGTCTGTGACTGGGATGCTGGACTCCTTAGGAAAACCGTATCAATTGGTGTTACTAAGTTTGAAGAAAGCTCTTCTAAGGAGAGGAATCTAGAAACAAGAGTTTAGAGAGCCCTCTTGAATTTCCCTCCTACCCATCATCTCTCCTTCTCCCCTTACTGAGCAGTTTGGCTGAACTTACTGTTTCTTTGTTTTTCCCTCTTTGCTGAGAAAACTTTAAGAACCTTCCACTCGGCTTAGATTTAACCACAACCTTTACTGAATCTGGCTTATGAAAACCAGACTTCTCTAAGAGACGGGTCTTCTGGCAGCAATTAGTCTGACTTTTCTTTAACAAAATTCTTTGTAATGCCATTCAGAAAACAGGTCGGTTGGTAGGAGTTTGTGGCAGGGAGTGCGTATGTGTGTGGGTGAGTACAGGAGGGAGTAGTTGGGGCAGGAGGATGATGTTACAGAGGGCCAATTTGTATGATTTGGTGGAAAAAAAGTCCCAATGTTAACACATTAACTTTGGGAGCTGTGAAATATTTAATTAGTGCACGGGTTGGGATCCTATTAAAACTGGCTCTATTTCTGAAGGCTGCCCTGAAAATCTGCTTGTTCCTTTTCCTATGTGCAAAGTGTAAAACAGCATTGCCATCTCTCCTTGCTACGGAATTATTTCAAACAGTTTATTTACTACAGCAGTTTGTCTTTAAAAGCAGAGCTGCCTAGAACAAACAAAAGAAAGATCCAATGAGTGAATTTTCGAATGTAGAGGATTCCAGGGGTAGATGAGGGAAGGGAGAGAGAACTTGGAGGAGTAAGGAAACAATACTCTCATCAGCCCAGAAGCAGCTTCTCAGTTTCTCACTCCTGGGGCAGCAGCATAGCGCTAGAGATGCCCTCCTCCTCCCCACATATATTTAAAATCCAACCCCACAACACACACACAACAAACAAGAGACCTATTCATTGAGTCTGCAAAGCCACCTTCTTCTCGTGGTTATGCAAATACTAAATTGAATCAACCCCAGCTATAACTGTTCAGTCCTCTGCTGAAATATGATAGAAAAAAAGTTGAGTATTCCCAGGAAATTGATTCCAACAGTTCATTTTCAGTTGGTGTGGATGTCTGTGTGTCTGAAGGTGGAGACACAAACACATTTTGTTAAAGTTGAGGCTGCCATTCTGAAAAGCAGCCTACAATTTTCGATTCCCCCTCTGCCTTCTCTCCTGGGGAGATAAGAATTTGAGCCATTTGAGATGCAATGCAGCAAACTCTGGGCAGCCCATCCCTGGGGGAGAGGACTCCTCTCTGAAATCCCTCCTCCTCCTCCTGGTTTCCCTTCCTTGACAGGACCCGAGGTCCAATTGAATTGAGAGCCCACCCCAGGCGGGAAGACAGCCAGCTCCTGCATTCAGTTCTGCCTGCAGGAAGGAAGGGTTGTGGAGACGGCCGGCGACCCCGCTGGGAGCAAACACAGGCTCTCCTTCGCGTTCAGACCTGGGGCGCAGGGGCTTTCTTTAGGCTACGGAGAGAACTGGGTCTTGCTCTGGAAAACCAGGGGACACCCAGGGCGTTCCCTCCCTTCTCTAGGCCTCTGGAGTAGCTGATTTAGCAAACGTATGGACGGCCATGCCAGCAGTACCTCAGTTTCCCTAATGCGGAGACCAAGGCGGGAAGTTTTTGAGAAGACCTGGGACACGCTTGTTTCTAGGGAAATCAACGTGGGGACCGGCAGGAGGGAGATTAGTCTCTCCCCTGTAGTCCAAGGTGGTGTTTCCTGGCGCGGGACCCTGGGCAGTCTCAGTAATCCAATCCCAGCCCAGAACAATCAGGGCAAGATGCGGCGCAAGCTCTCCGCCACCATCTCCATTTTACACATTGTCAAAAAAAAAAAAAAAAAAAAAAAAAAAAAAATCCAATCTTTCTGCACACCCAATACATCATTTCAATAAGAATGACTTCACTTTAATAAAGATTTAATACGTTAAATCTGTCTTTGTCGCTGATTGATGCTCCTTTGTCTTAAAAACGATTTGGGTTTTACTGATCAGGAATTCCGGGGGAAATGCTATAATTCAGAGTCGGGTCGCTATTATTGTTTGATAACACTTGCCGAAGAGGAAAACACCCCCATGTGCGCGCTAACACGCACACGCGCTCACACGCTCAGAGGCCTGCTGGCTCCTTCTCCTTTGACTCTCCGGCGTGGAAACCTAGCAAGCTTTCCTGAACTGCCCGGGACGTGGGGGCCGGGGAGCGCGAGGACAGGAAGGGGCGCGGGTTGGGAGGGGTGGGATGTGGAGCCGAGCGTCTGTTGGAGAATCATTTGCCCTGAATCGCAAATTTTCACGGCTTAAAAAGAAAAGGTAAAGCTAATGTCTGGCTCAATTAATAAACATGGTAATTTCACACCCGGAGAAGGACATAATTTCATCCGAGCGCTATCGGCGCCATCACAAAGGGTCAGGGCGCAGCTGCGGCGAACCCGGGTCATTACGGAGTCGCGGAGCGGCTCCAGCGCCCCGGCCCGGCGCGCGCCTCGAGGCGAGGAATGGCTGCGGGCGAGGCTGGGGCTTCCCCCGATAAAGGACTTACCCACCGTGCGGGAAATGGAGCCGCTTTCAGACGAGGAGTAATCAGCCTGCAGACGTAGCGCCCGCCACGGCTCCCCCTCCTTCCCCCTTTCCTATTTACTTTTAAAAATAAAAGATGAAACAAGCAAATACCCTCTCCTCCTCATCTCAGTCTTTCTCTTCCCATCTTACGTCTTTTCAAACAAAACCACAACCAACACAATATGCAGACGCACACATACCTATTTTTATTTTTTAGAGGTGGTCTTTGATTCGCTGTCAATAGAAACCTATTGTATTTGTAAATTTCAGGACAGTTGTAGTTGATAAATTTCTGGTGTCAAGACTTGGGGCCAGGAGCTGGTAGACAAGATATTAGCTTCAATCTCATAATCTCTTAATCACATTACACTTTAAGTGAGAATGTGTAATTTCACCCATCAATGATTTATTTAAGCATTTGGAGCACAATTACTTGTCTCATACACAAATAGTGACTGGAGCATTGTTTGCTAGAAAGACACCCCGAGATTTGGGAAAGAGATCATATCTTTTCCGCTCCATACGTGCCCCACCTCGGAATCAAAATTTATCTGTAATCGAGACCCTCAGGGCCAGTCTTCTCAAAGGAAAGGGTCCCAAAGGCAAACCCACCCGAACCACAAGAGGGGCGCCCCTCCCCCGTTCTCTGGGTTTAGATTTTTAAGCAGATCTTCAAAGCTAAAATAAATGCCCGTTAAATAGCCACATGCATATAGAATAGAGCCGGGCAGCTAAACACACAAAGCCCATCTCACATAAAACAAAAGCATGATTGATGGCAACCCGGATGCTCGTGTGTTTAGAAAAAAAATTGTACTTGTCCAGTCTCCCAGTTGTCTAAATTATTGAAGAGCGATGTGCATATTTCAACGGGAGAAGGTGGCCGAGGTTAGGGACCCATGGTCAGCGCGAGGAACGCCACAGTGTGGTATATTTGGGCTGGGAAAGGCTCCTGTGCAAAGAATTTTAACACATTCTTCTCTGGCGGCCGAGGAGGCCACGCTAACCTGACAGCTCTGGGGCAAATGGTTAGAGAAAATGGATCGCTTTTCTCGGCCCAGGATCCCCCACAGCCCCACCCTGTCCCGGCCCGGGGCAGCGGGTCCCTCGGTAAGGGTGACCGCGACGTCTCACATCCCGCCTAGGCTGCAGAGGGCGGCGGGCAGGGCCTGGGTGGTGCAGCCTCTGGGCGGGGCCTGCGCAGCAACCGGTGCGGATCCCGCGGTGCCCAGCACAGGCGAGAACATGCACCCACGACGTGACTGGGAGCCTGGGGAGCTGAGCTGAGTCCGGGGTCTGCTTCTTCAGCAGGGCCCAGGGTGCTCAGCGCCCGAGGGAGGCGCTCGCGGAGTCGGCCTTTGTTCTGGCACTTTCAGGGCCTAGGAGTTAGGCAACTCTGGGGAGGTGCGAGGGGACGCCCAGTTGGGCGGGGGGGGGTGGGGGGGGGGGGGGGGGGGGGGTCTGTCCAGTGGGGGCCGCGCTCTGAGCCCGAGGAGGCACGGCTGGGGGAGCAAGTGCAGGAACCTGGCAGCTCTTGGGGATTTACTGAAGCAGAGTGTGGTAAAGTAAGTGGAAATGGAGGGAACTTTGCAGTATCTAACTTCAAATCTAAAAGGAAACATTTGAAAATAAACAATAATCTGTTCTCTTATTCTCTCTTCATGTTTGTCTTTTTTTCTGCGCTCTTCCTTGTCCCTCTAATTCCGTTTCTCTATTTCTGTCTATTCTCAACTCTCCAGCCCATCTCTCTGTGTATTTTTCTTCTCTCCCTTCCTTTCTCCGCCCCCTCTCTCTGCTTTTATAAATCTGCTAGAGAGGAAAACAACCTCGGCAATTCATGCTTGTAGCCACACGGAGAGTAGATCTGTTTTGCGGGGATCAGGCGTGACCGCCTGTTGTCCGCGAGGGAATCCCCGGCGCCCCCTTTCTTGCTGGGCTGCGGGGAAGAGACGCTTGGGCCCCTATATTGTCCTACGCGTGAGGGAGAAGCCAGTGTTTCCCACACATCAAATTCTAACTTCAAACTTGAATCCGTCTTGCTGCTCAAGAGTCAAGCTCGGTGGATTCATAATAGCAACGACAAAGAGTAATTACATATTAGAAAACAAAACAATAATTACACCACCAAGTTGACACACTAGTCAGAGAAGCACAGTCGCTTGGGTTGGATACAGCAAAGCCCGCAGCGCCCGCGGCTGACTCAGCAAATCAGAAAAGCCCCCAGCCCACGTCCATGCCGGCCCAAGCTGGACAGCAGACGCGCCCCTGCCCCTGCCGCAGTCACCTGCTAACAGGCCTTAGAGGTCTCCCTTAATAAGATCTGATTTGGAAGCTGTCTAGCAGAAAGGCATGTCACAAGTACCATAGAACAGGTTTCTTGGAGAGATGTTTTGTTTTTTAATCAAAATGGACACACAGATTCTTGAGTTTGAATTCTTGTTTTATATATTCACATTTAGAATAGAAAAAGCTGGTCTTTGCATGTTAATTTCTCCCAGCACCTGTCACTCGGTTCCTGGTTACTTTATAGCGCCCTCAGGCAGGAGTCCTCGGGTGTCCTCTTTCTCCCCCTAAGAGTCAAGGCAGCAGGGGCGTTTTTTAACTTCCTGGGTGGGGGGTGGGGGTGGGGTGGGGGAGAGGTTAGAGGCTGGTGATAGGCCTGGGCTTGGGAACAAGCGAGAGGAGCGTGTCCCTAACCTAGGCCCCCCGCAATCGCTGCCACATCCCCAGTTCCTTTGGACCGGAGGTCGGGGAGGCTCCTTTTTCGGGCATTGTTCCCCCTGACTCCCTTGAGGGGCTCCAGCGCGTCCTCTGGGTCTTCCCGGGGCCCGGACCTGGACGGTGGATTCGAGATGGGGACCGCTGGGGAGTGTGTGGGGGCGGCACCCGTCCGGACTGCCGCAACTCGCTGCTTACTGAGGCAGACTCCGCTTGCCGTCCGGGTGTGAAAGCAACCACATTCTGTTTGGGCCACGAGCCCGCGGCTGGAAGATGCAACTGAGCTGGAAACACCAGGCCTCCGTCTGGGAAAGACTGCGCCAGAGAATTCAGGCCTCTCCTCTCGCTTCCCCCAGGGTTGAAGCCCGCTTCAAAGGCAAGGGGGGTTGGGCGGAGGGCGTCAGTGCGCTTGTGCCAAGGGGGCGTCGAAGGACAAGAGCTTATGTTGAGACCGTGCCTCGAAAGGCACTAGCATGTCGCGCACCCTGGGTCTGGGAAAAAGCCCAGAGCGTCCTCTTTGGCCCCAGATGGGAGGAGTGCTCAGGCCCGGGGACCTGCCGCAGGCTGCCCTCAGCTAGGCGATGCCATCCGCAGGCAGCGAGGTAGTCGGATTTGGCCAAGGAGGGGAAAGGCCGCAGCTACCCACGGTGGGCAACTGGGCTTTGGGGAGGGTGGAAAGTCGGCGGGTACAGCCCGGAAAGCGCGCGGGGGCCCGGGCGCACAAGCCCCGCGCTGAATGGACGGTTCTCCTTTCATCCCCCAGGGCTCAGGGAAGGACAAAGGACCTATAAAAAAATCTAACAACAAAAAAATATCAGCTTGACCCCCAAAAGAACACTGTTTAATGAGGTGGAAAATTCTTCCACACAAATTGCTTTTTCTACTACTTTATGAGAGTTCATAAATGTTAATGAAATCCAGTTACCAAAAAGTAACATACATCATTGCAGCTGAAGGGAGGCAGAGGAAGGAAGGTGGTGGTTAACGTACAATCATAATTAAAATAACAGCAGCGGCAGCAACAATGCTGCCTATGGCTAATGTGGTTGGAGACTCAGTCCAGAGCTGCACCATTGTATCCGATCTGGGTTGACCACTGGTGTTTCCCTGGACAGGAACAACAGTGGCAGCAATGGCACAACCACAAATGTAGAAGTGCAGGAGCCGGTGGGTCAGAGTGGAAATAAAATCACAAAACGCTCCTGTTTCTTTTCTTTTGAAATAGAAAGCTTGTTACAGACTCAAACTTCTTCAAAATCTATGCAGAAAGAAGAGCCCAAGGCAATGCCCAGGAGAAGTGGAGGGGAGAGGCAAGCTCATTGTCCTCCACACCTGCCCTACATGTTTGCTTTTTCCTTCCTCTCTTCATATCAGAGGTACGCTCCTATAGCAGGTGATCTTCTGGCACTTTTTTTTTTTTTTTTTTTTTTTGAGACAGAGTTTTACTCTGTTGCCCAGGCTGGAGTGCAGGAGCATGATCTTGGCTCACCACAATCTCCACCTCCCAGATTCCATCAATTCTCCCACCTCAGCCTCCTAGTAGCTGGGATTACAGATGACTGCCACCACACCCAGCTAATTTTTGTATTTTCAGTAGAGATGGGGCTTCTCCATGTTGGCCAGGCTGGTCTTGAACTCCTGACCTCAGGTGATTCACCTGCCTTGGCCTCCCTAAAGTACTGGGATTACAGACATGAGCCACTACACCTGGCCTTCTTCTGACATTTTTATGCCCGGCACCCAGCCCAGAGTTTGGCACGTAGTAGGTGCTATATAGGTGTGTATTGAATACGTGAATGACTGAATGGCCCAACAGCAGAAAGTTAAATAACTCAATGAACAATCTCCTTGATAATATCTGAAGATGAATTAAGATGCTCAAGCACTGGGCTGAGTGTGGCGGCTCACACCTGTAATCCCAGCACTTTGGGAGGCCTAGGTGGACAGATCACGAGGTCAGGAGATGGAGACCATCCTGGCTAACATCGTGAAACTCCGTCTCTCCTAAAAATACAAAAAATTAGCCGAGCGTGATGGCGGGCGCCTGTAGTCCCAGCTACTCGGGAGGGTGAGGCAGGAGAATGGCGTGAACCCGGGAGGCGGAGCTTGCAGTGAGCCGAGATCACGCCACTGCACTCCAGCCTGAGCGACAGAGCGAGACTCAGTCTCAAAAAAA